>NW_008453091.1:0-592 GCF_000622305.1 Nannospalax galili
AGGGCCTTCTTTATGCAGTGAAACCCCTGCTGCATACTGCCTAGCCTTGGTGGTTCTCTGAAACTATAGAGGAAGAACTGATGACCATTTCGCTCTTCCAACTTCCATGCCTCTAAAACCTAGCACCACATGAATGACACTGCCATGTTTTGCTGCCAGCCTGGGATGGACCCTGGCCTACTTTATTCACATTAGCAGCTTTTCTATGTTGTAGTTTTTCAGAGCAGAAAAATACTTCTGGCATTTTCCTTTCACAAATTGGAAGCATAGCTGTGTGTGGTCTTGTCCTGCAGGTAATCTTTCCAAAGTTTAAGTTACTGGCTGTAATCTCCTTATCAAAGAGAGCCTTTCCTTCAACACATGTTTTGGCTCCAGCATTATTCTTCCCAGTGCTCATTTTCAACCCAAAATGTACATTCTACATTTCTTTGGGCCACATTTGCTCTTTTTCATTGTAGATCTCCATAATATTCACCATTACTAACCATGCCACCTATTCAACATTGGGATGCCTTGAAATTTCCTCCACCAAAGAAAATAGTCCATTAACTTTTTAAAATCATTTTTATTGAATTTTTGAGATTTCCATACA
>NW_008453092.1:0-592 GCF_000622305.1 Nannospalax galili
TGTTAGAAGTCTTCGAATCCGCTCCTCTCTCCCCGTCTGTCTCTGTGTCTCTGTCTCTGTGTCTCTTTCTCCTTCCTGATCACCATGAACTGAGTAGCTTTGGCCCACCACACGCCCCCTCCCCGATGCTCAGCCTCATCACAAGCTTGGAGCCAAGTGACCCCGGACTGAAATTTCTAAAACCAACCTTTCCCTTGTTTATGTCTAGAATTATTTTTTCATAGCAGTGGAAAACGGTCTAAGGCAGGTTTGAAGGACACCGTGCAGGTAGGCAGGTGTGAGGAGACCAAAGTATGGAAGGAAAGTACGAACGTCGGAATAGTTACTGTAGAAGTAGGTCTGCGTCAGCTATAACAAAGGCCTGACACGGTCCTGTGCCTTCTAAGATTAGGTCCCCAAAGGCACCAGGAAGATCTGCCCTTGAAGAAGGAACACTGCTTTTTGTTTTAGGCTGTTCACCTGTTGCTGTCAGGAGAATGTTCTCTCCCAGCTAGCATCTCCCAGGATGTGGGAGATGCTGTCTTCCACATCCTGCGTCTGTTCAACGCCAATCAGAAAACCGATGTCAATAGAACTTTAATCGAGTGGATCT
>NW_008453093.1:0-592 GCF_000622305.1 Nannospalax galili
AAAGAGTCACAGTGGGGGTGAGTTAGATAAACAGAGCCTTTGTTTTTGGTGAACAAGCTTTTGCATTTCTGAGGTAACGGCACAGTGTTGTCCTTGCTGCTGTGGCCCCTGCTGCTGTCCGCCAGCCACTGCTCCTAGCAAGCAGCAACTTAGAAACTCTGAAGCGGCAGGCAAAAGAAATCCAAGAAGGCCGATGGGGACAGAGTGGCCTGTCTCTACTTTTTTACAGCTTGTTAGTGTGACTGTGTGTGTCAGTGAAAGCAAGGCAAGATTTGACAGAGTTAGGGCTGTGAATGGAGGGGGGCGCACAGAGGGGAGGATAGAGACTCACTCTGTGGGGGAGGAGATGGAGTTGGGAGGTGGAAATGAACCTTGGGAGAATGGAGGCATGGGGGAGCCAAAGAAGGGGAGGGAAGGAGAAGAGGGAAATTAGGAGTTGGGACTTGGGGTTGATCAGACCCCAGCCCCTGTGGAGGACTGTAGAGCAGGGGTTTGTTAGTGGGGTCAAATTTCAAGGTTAGAGGGGGCTAAGTCTTTTGGGTTTGGGTTTTAGGCTTTAACGATATAAAAGAATCTGACAGGTGGTACATGA
>NW_008453094.1:0-592 GCF_000622305.1 Nannospalax galili
GTGCAGTCATGTCCCCTCTCATTTCACAGGGAAGGACCCCAGTGTAAACCTAGAGGCCCTGGAAGAATTTAAGAACTTCTCACAGCACAAAGGACTTCTGCAAGAAAGCATTGTGGTACCCGAGCAGCAGGGTGAGAGGATGACCAGCCCCTCCCCCTCGTCCTCTCCATACTGCCCAGGACTCTCTGTGACCCTTGTGTCTCTCTGTGCCTTTTGTGTCTCTTTCTGTCATGTATGCCCTCCCCTCACGAGGACCACGGGTCTTGGCTATGGGACCATCTAAGCTGCAGGTATGATGGGGTCTGGGTCCTCACCAGGGCACCACCTCACCTCTGCCCTTTGTTTCTACAGAAGAGTGTGTTTCTGAACACTATAGTGGTAAGTGACCACCAGAAAGAACACTGGGACAGCCCATCACCCTCATTTCTAGTGCTCAGTGATCCATCTGGTCAAGCTCGGCTCCACCCAGGCAGGAGAGACCTGCTGGCCAGGCAGAAGCGACCACTCCAGGAAGTGGCCCGAAGTGTAATTCCTAGGACATTTGGGGAGTCAGTTCTTCCTTTCCCCAGAGTCCTTCCTAACCTTGGTCTCC
>NW_008453095.1:0-592 GCF_000622305.1 Nannospalax galili
TTAAAGCTAGGTACCATGTGAATATTTATAATACCAGGACTTAGGAGATGAAGGCAGATGGATCAGGAGTTCAAGGTCAACCTTGGCTACATAGCAAGTTTAAGAGCAGCCTGAACTACATGTGATATTGTCTCAACAAACAACAAAAGACTAAACTTTTTAGCATACCACCTAAGCTGCGTTTCTCCCCTTGAAGAGAAAGTTGACTGGCCCTACCTGATTCCCTGGATCAACCTGAAGTTGACAATCAGCCATATAAGCATAGTTTTCTGTTTCTCAGAAATAGTTTAGAAAGCATGCTTATGTTGGCTGAAAAGTAGTTAACAGGCTTCTCATGACATGAGTTTTAAGATTCATAATCCCAGTAGTTTGTTTCTTTATTTGTTTTCCCCAACTATGCCTTCTATTCAAACTTGAGGGATTAGTATTCATCTTTTTTAAGCTTAGTGAACTAAGTTATCATTACAATAACTTTTATTGGTTGCTTTGACTTAGACATGTCATAAGAATGCTAAATATTTCTCATATGCCATAAGCTAAATGAATTCTCATTTTCTTCAAACCCACATGGTCTTCCATTGAGGTCTAGTTG
>NW_008453096.1:0-592 GCF_000622305.1 Nannospalax galili
GAGATCCACCTGCCTCTGCCTCCCAAGTGCTGGGATTAAAGGTATGTGCTATCACGCCCAGCTGAGAATCTGGAGTTTAAAGCCACAGAACAGTGTATTTTGTTTCATTCTCCGTTTCTCTCTTTATAATCACTCTTCCCCTCTGGGGTATTATGGTGTCTATTTTTGAATAAAGGAGGCATTTTTTTTTCTGTTTGCACGGTAAGAACCAATGATATTATGGGAATTTGTGAGTCCATGCCCCCAAAGTTTAGAAAAATAATTCTTTATTGTTTTGGTATTTTCCTCTAAATCCTGACTACAATGCTCAATAATGCTTTTATTATTATTAATACTAGACAGAACTTTAAACTTTTAGTAGTTTTGACTAAAGACCATGGGAAGATAGTATAGCAGGCAATTGCATTTTACCTCTATCCCTCATTTTCTTTAAGATTTTATTTATGTATTTATTTGTGTGTGTCTGTGTGTGTGAGCAGGTTTGTATGTATGGGTATGCACACCAGTGCTTGTGCAGAGCCCAGACATTGAGTGTCCTCTTGTTACCCTGTCTATTCCTTTGCTGCATTGTCTCTCCTGGATCTGAGGTCCA
>NW_008453097.1:0-592 GCF_000622305.1 Nannospalax galili
CCCCCCCAAGAATGTCTTGTATATGGCTATATAATGGAACTCTTTACATTTTACTTTATTTGAGCACAATGTCTAACTTAACACCAAGTTAATAATGAATTAAATGTGTTCAAGGATTTCAGAGATGCTACTTAGAAATGACCATTCAGGAGAGTCCATCTAAGTAGCAAACTCTGAACTCTGCAGGGATCATAGGAGTAGAGTTTTCCAGAATGGTGGAAGGAGACAATCACAGTTCCAAAGGAGGGGTTATATATCAATGGTAGGACTTATGCTTGATAGTAGAGAAATCATAAAATTATTGCTTCGGGTACATTATAAGAAAGCTACGTCCCTTTGTTCAAGAAATGGGATGCCTACGTAGAGGCCTAACTTTCCTAGCTACCTAAAACACAAGCACTAATCCAGGTGTGCTGGTTGGTCAATTGCCATCCAAGGATCCACTCATCAGGAAAGTCACCTATCACCATGCTAAAGAGATGGGGAGATGGGAATGATAGTTATCCATTACTAAGATAATGTACTTCTCCTTTCCAAAGTTCCTGCTCTTTATGCAGTTGAGCTGTAGCCGTGCAGCTGTGTGAATCCTGCC
>NW_008453098.1:0-592 GCF_000622305.1 Nannospalax galili
GGGGAGGGAGGGGGAGGGAGGGGGAGAGGGAGAGGGAGAGGCAGAGGCAGAGGGAGAGAAAACAGGAAGTGGGGCCAGGCTATAAACCATCGAAGTCCACCCCCAGTGACGTACTTCCCCCAGCAAGGCTCCACCTCCTGAAGGTTCCATGACCTTTCCAAACAGCACCACCAACTGGGACCAAGCGTTCAAACACCTGAGCCCATGGGGGACACTTCTCCTTCCAACCACCACGGATACCATCTTAGCTTGCCTGTTACCAAGGAGAGGAAAGCTAAGTGTGGGCAGTGATGTGGGGAACTGGAGCTCTTGCACACTCCCGGAATCTGAACCGTTGAAGTCATTGTGAAAAGCAGGTGGAGTTTCCTCAGCCCTTCAAAGCAGCCTGACTGTAGGACTCGGCAATCCCAGGGCTGGGTTCACACCCAAAGATACCGAGTGTGGACTTCACAGTGATCTCTGCACACCCGTCCACATCCATCTGCACCACCACCAAAGTGTGGAAGCCTCATGACTGTATGCCACTAGAGGAGGTAAGAAGGGGCCGGTGAGATGGCTCAGCGGGTAAAGGTGCTTGCTGGGGGTGGGGAGA
>NW_008453099.1:0-592 GCF_000622305.1 Nannospalax galili
GTCCCTTTCTAAGATTCATGGCTTTTGGTTTTGTTTCATGAACCATTTAGTTTAACCAGGGCTGTCCGTGTGTCTGTGTAAACATGGTATTAGAACTATCTACTGGAGCCTGGTGGGGTCACTAGTGGGCACAAAACTGAAGGCAGTGATTCCTCCTCCCTCTGAATCTATCACTTGCAAATAATCCAGCAGTAAAGGGCAGCGTCCCCCACCTCTCAGCTGCTCCTCTGTCCATGCTTGACTACTGTTGATGGGCCCATTCTTATGCATCCTCAGTATAGGCACCTGTAGCTGCTGAGTCCCTGACCCCAATGATTCTGTCTTACTCAGATGGTAGAATTTTGCAGCCCTTCTTCCTATTTTCTGCCTCTTACATTCTTTTAAAATTTTTAAAATTTATTTTTATTTTATGTATATGAGTGTTATGCCTGCATGTGTATAAGTATCATGCAGTGCCCACGGAGGACAGAAGATGGTGTCAGATTCCCTGGAACTGGAGTTACAGATAGATGGCTGTCAGCCACTACATGGGTGCTGGGATTTGAATCTGGGTCCTCTGCAAGAGCAGCCAGTGTTCTTAACCACTGAGCCA
>NW_008453100.1:0-592 GCF_000622305.1 Nannospalax galili
CCTGAGTTCAGTGCTCTTGGGAGATGGTGCCTTATATCATTGGAAACATATCCTTGGAAAGGGACAGTATGGCCCCAGTCTCCTCCTTTTCTCTTTCTTTCTTTTCCTTTAATGAAGTGGGTGCTTTTGTTCCATAATATGCTTTCCCCCATGACCTGCTGCTTCACCACAGGCCCAAAGCCAGGAACCTTAAACAGTGTAAACCAAATGAACCTCTTCTCTTTATACATTGACTACCTCAGGTATTTGTTATAGTGTTAGAAAGCTGACTCCAAGTGTCTCATCTGCCCACTACAGATGCTGTCCTAAAGTTTCTGACCTCTGAATTTTGCACCATCTCCACAGATACCCATTCTCTTGGCTTAAAACAGTCATCTGTCTGGGGCATACATAGTTGGGGATAGGGAAACCTTCCTGAAGGAACTGCAACATGAATAGTTTCGAGAGGATCTGCTTCTTGAGTCTAGATTTCCATCTGTATTCCTCCCTACCATCACCTGAGAATTTGCCTGTGAGGAAGGTGTGTTCTTAAGGAGCTACCTCTTGCCTACCCTGAACCAGATTATGGTACCTTTCCCTGGTATAAAAAAAA
>NW_008453101.1:0-582 GCF_000622305.1 Nannospalax galili
ACACACACACACACACACACACACACACACACACACAAAGGCCTATAGTGTCTCTTTTGTGTTGCTAAATGTCCTTCAGTGTGAGTCCATCTGCTGGATCCTGTTTAACTTACCCCAAATCTCTCCCAGAATCCATCTGTTGTCACAGTTTCCTTAGGTTGGTTTGTATTTTCTTACCCACTTTTTCATGTGTATCCTGAGATTTTCTGGTTTAAGTTTGCATGGGACTTATGTATGCAGTCACCATTGCTGTGAGTTCATATGAATAATTGGTCAGTTGTTTGGAAAACTCTGTTTCCTTGTGGTCATCCTCCAGCTCTGACACTTACAATTCTGTTCCCTCTTCTGCAATGATCCCTGAGACTCTGGGGGCAGATATTCGATGTTTGTGTCCTAATCTGGGGTAAACACTCTGCTGTCCCTTAGTTCTGTGCACATTAGTCAGTAATGGTTTCTGTGTTAATCACAATCTGCTGAATAAAGGAATCTTCTAGGGTGAGAGCTAAGAGATGCTTTAATCTATAGGTCATAAATAATACGTCATTAGGAGTCAGTTTACTATGATAACTATTTAGTAGAAAA
>NW_008453102.1:0-592 GCF_000622305.1 Nannospalax galili
TTTATTGAGCTTTTGTACATTTCATACAACAGTTCTGAATCAAATTTAGACTCCTAAGTTTGATTATTTTTATGCTCCCCCCAAACCAGACCTTACATATTCCACCATACATGTTAAGTCCTATCCAGTGAAGCATTTGTACCCGGTGTCCTTTGGTACAAGTTCATCCACTGGAGTCTAGTCAGCCTATCTAGTGATCATAAGTAAGGTCAGTTTGTGTGCATCTGTGTGGGAGAATGTGCATTTGTGAATGCATTGCTCGCAGAGGCCAGAAGAGGGTGTCAGATGCCATGGAGCTGGAATTGCAGGTGGCTGTGGCTGTGGGTGCTGGGAACTGAACTCAGGTCCTCTGCAGGAGCAGTACATGTTCTTAATCACTGACTCGTCTGTCTAACCCTCAATCTGTAGCTTAAACTTAGCCTTACAGCACTTGTTCTTACCTGAAAAGCTACGGCGCCCCGTATAATCTAGTGGTTAGGAGTCCTGGTTTCCATCCAGGCAGCGTGGGTTCACCTCCAGGTATGGGAGTGGGCAAGTGATTGCTGTGCAACTCTGAGGACCCAAGTTTGAATGCTCAAATGACACATAAAAA
>NW_008453103.1:0-592 GCF_000622305.1 Nannospalax galili
AAAAATTAATTTAAATCAGTGGGTCAGCAGTGATGTAGGGACAGTCAATGTAGAGACCAATGGTTCTAGAGAAGATAGATTACAACCATAAGACTAAGGACAGGTTGAGCATCCTTAATCCAAAAATCTGAAAGTGCTCTTAAATTCAAAGTCTTTGCCACACGAACTTTGCTTCATGCACAAAATTATTTTAAAAGATATTGTATAATGGCTGGAGAGTCAGCTCAATGGTTAAGAACAGTGGTTGCTCTTGCAGAGGACCTGGGCTCAGTTCCCAGCACCTACATGGCAGCTCACAGCCACCTGTAACTCAAGTTTCAGGGAGCTAAGCCCTCTTCTGGTCTCTGTGGGCATTGCACACATGTGGTGCACTTAAACAGATGTAGGCAAAGCACTCATACACATAAAATAAAAATAAATTTAAAATGTTGTATAAAATTATGCTCAGGCTATGCATCTAAGGTATATATGAACTGTGAATTCTATGTTTAGACATGGTCCCCTCCCCAAGATATCTCACTTATATGTAAGTATTCTAAAATCTGAGGGAAAAATGAAATCTGGATTGCTTCTGGTCCCAGGCATTTCCACT
>NW_008453104.1:0-587 GCF_000622305.1 Nannospalax galili
AGAGAGAGAGAGAGAGAGAGAGAGAGAGAGAGAGAGAGATGCAGAGTTCAAGGCTAGAGATGTAGCTCAGTGACAGAGCACTTATCTAGCATGCACAAACCCCAAATTTAATCTAGTATCACAGGGGAGGGGAAGAGTGGCGGGGAGAGTTTGGAGTGATAACTACCCTTGTCACTTTTGGACTGGTTATCCAAGTTGCAGATTCAGTGCAGGCTACATCCCATAGAGAAGCCCTGAGCTGAGGGAACCTGAATTTCTTGTATTCAGCATGGAGCATGCCTACCCATTGCTTCAGAGAGGGGCTTCATGTCCGTTTTCTGAGACTGTTTGCTATTCAAATATCCCTGAGCAGATACTCCAGGACGAAGGCAGGTGCAGCTCTGCATCTCGGAGTGCTGAAACACAAACAATCTGTGGGGCATTGTCTCCCAGTGACTGGGTTCAATGTACTCGTTCTCGGTTCTGCCAATTAGCTTCCTCCTCAACTGTCCTCCAGTTGAGGGAGAACTTCCTTTCTCTCCTTGTATAATATGAAAGGAGAGCATTCTCAGAGAACTCGGCTCTTCTCTTTCCTGGCATTCATCTCG
>NW_008453105.1:0-593 GCF_000622305.1 Nannospalax galili
CGTAGATGTTACTAACTCAAGTCATAGTTTATATTCCTCCATTATTTTCTCCTTCTAAGTCACACAAGCAAAGAAATGATCATTATCTCAGAATCTACT
Source organism: Nannospalax galili (assembly GCF_000622305.1). Classification (NCBI taxonomy): domain Eukaryota; kingdom Metazoa; phylum Chordata; class Mammalia; order Rodentia; family Spalacidae; genus Nannospalax; species Nannospalax galili. The sequence goes on from NW_008453105.1 coordinate 100, forward strand.
TGATTTGAGCTACAAACACACCCCTTTTCTAGGAGTCTATAGATAACCCTTTCTAAACAAAACTTGTGGTCACTCCAACCTACTCCTCCACAGTAACACTTTACTGACTCCCTTTTATGGTCAAACACATCCTGAAGCCTAATTTGGAATTAGGACCAGCACCCAGCAGGGATTGATTTTAGGTTCATGAAGGGTAAGGCAAACTACAACCGTCCAGTGAACTTTTGGAGAAAACAACGCTGTCCAGTGTCCTATTTTTACGCATCATTCAGCATGCATATAATTAAAATCAGAAGCATAATGGTTCCTCATAGGGAAAAAGTTTTCATAACCCAAGTCTATCAATTAAAATAGGAAACCACCCATGTCTTGCCTCTAGGAACAAAATCACCCTCCTCTTGAATCGGTAAAATAAAGCCTGATTTCCTTGGTGGGTAATTGTCTTAGTCACTTTTCTGTTGCTGTGATAGAAACACTGACCAAAACAACTCATA
>NW_008453106.1:0-593 GCF_000622305.1 Nannospalax galili
AAAAATTTTTTTTAAGTAATCAGAAAAAAGAAAAGTAACTAAAACAGGCTTCCTGGTATGACCCAATTTCTTCACTTTACTGGAAAGTAAGTCCTTTGTATTTAACAACTTGTCCAACTCTCCAAACTGGCAGTACTAGAACAAAAAACCAGGTCACACCTTCCCCTAGAGGAATGAATTATGGTTCAGCGGGTGTGGCTTATTCGGAGGCATGGGAAGGTTTATGAGGTTGATGTTTACACGTGTCCAGTTTTCTGTGACTAATTCCTTCCTTTTCACCTCAACCTCGTGCTCTTGAATGTCAGTCTGTGTCATTTTCCCTATTCAAAGTAACAGCACCATTCCCAAGAGGGCTATATAGTGACGCTATCAAGATTATGATGTGGTACGTAGAGAAAAAAGAAAAGGGGCAACAAGATGGCTCAGGAGGTAAAAATACTGCCAGCTTTGACAACCTACGTTTGAGCCCCAAGACCCACATGATGGAAAAAGAGAACTGACTCCTATAAGTAATCCTCTGACCTCCATACGCGCACACACAAACACTCTAAACAAATTAAGACAAGTTTAGGGGTCTGGAGAGAAGGCTCAGC
>NW_008453107.1:0-589 GCF_000622305.1 Nannospalax galili
AAGGAAGGAAGGAAGGAAGGAAGGAAGGAAGGAAGGAAGGAAAGAAGGTAGCCAGGTTTGCCAGCATGTATGATGAGGTATGATCCCAGCATGGTGCAATCCCCCTCCAGGAGGTTTCTAATCACAGAAGCAGGCTCCAGTTCCATCTCTGACCCTGACTACCTAGAGCATGATCCATTTGAATCTTGGGGAGAGTCTATCTCCAGGTACAAAGAAGAGGAATTAGGACACATACCTCTTGTGGTGGATCTAACTTGGGATGATTCAATCATATGATCTGTGTGGAAATCTCATTTCTCTCCCATGCTCAGGTCAGGTGTTTGGGTGGGACCCCATCTCTCTTCCTCTACTGATGGGCCTTGAGACCCAAACCGATCAGCACTAAGCTTTTGGCCAAAGAATTGGCTAGAGAATGAACATGTAGGGTTGGGGAGATAGCTCAGTTGGTATAAAGTACTTTCTTGAGTTTGATTCCCCAGAACCTATGTAAAAGAATGAATAAAAATAAAATCATCCAGGTGTATAGTTTTGGGGTTTTTTTTTTTGTTTTTTTCTGTTGCTGTGATAAAACACCCTGAAAAAAAAAAAA
>NW_008453108.1:0-593 GCF_000622305.1 Nannospalax galili
AACTATGACCTTAGAAATTTTAAGATTATTTATATATTATCTTTGTCTCATTCTTGTTATATTGTAACAACCCTACATAGACCTTTATCACTTGCTTAGGTTTTCTTATTTTTATGTCAATTCTGGAAATATCCAGCTATCATAATTTTTATAACATAAATCCTTTTTACCAAATGTCTCTATTCTCATATCCTTCTACATCTTTTAACTTTTCTCTTTTTTTTTAATAATCATGAGACACAATAACATTAACAAATGAATTTTCCATCTGTTGTAAGAATTCTTTTCCTGGAGATACTAAGTAATATTTTTCCCCTTTTTAGGTTGTAGTAACAAACCAATGTTTGATTACACTAAAGTTTTTTGAGGGGAACCAATAAATTTATTGAGCTTACTTAACAGAGATGACTGAGGGGTTCTTGAGGTGTATGAGTAACCTGAGCTTATGCACACTGGAAAGCCTTAACCCAGCATGGATCAAGGCTTTTTTTCCTAGCCTTCCTCAGATAATATACTTTAGTCTTCCCCAAACCCAGGAAACAATGAGATTAGGGCCAAATTACATACAGTTGGCTGGGAAGAGCAGCTGGATA
>NW_008453109.1:0-592 GCF_000622305.1 Nannospalax galili
GGGATCCGACAGCCTCTTCTGACCTCCATGGGCATTGCACAACACAGGTGCTCTTACCTACGTGCAGGCAATACACGCATACACATAAAATTGAAAACATAAATAAAATTTTTTAAAAAACTGAAAAAGGCAAGGAATTGACAAAACAATAAAAGTAAAGCAACCCAAAGGCAGTTGTGACATACTCTTGTTATCTCAGTTCATGGATTCTGAGTCAGACAAATCGCTACCAGTTTAGGGCATCCTGGGCTCCATGGTGAGTTCCAGGCACGTTAGAGCTACATAGTGAGTTTCTACATAGCAGTTAACCACTCCCATTGCCAAACCATGAAACTCACTTTCATACTTTGTGATAGAATGGCCATCCAGTCCCAGAATCTGTGGTTTAATATATCTGAATTCACTAGGTGTGCCATGTAACTCAAACAGTAAGCAAATTAAGGAAGCAAATGTTTCCGTTTCAAAGTGTATGCAACTCATCAGAAATGGCCCTTCTGCAACTGGAGCTTGTTCAGGAACTTAAATCAATTGAGAAGCTTGTAGGGTATGGTGGTTTGAATGAAAATGTCCCCCATAGGCTCCAAGTATTTGG
>NW_008453110.1:0-593 GCF_000622305.1 Nannospalax galili
CTCAGCACTCTCTGAAGGTCTCAGGGACTATTTCAATTTTTATATGTTAAATTAAGAGGTGACATCTGTTAAATTTTGTGTTCCAATGAGTCTTTTGACCCCTGAAGTACAGGAAGTGTAGAATTTTGACACCTGTCTTACATTAAAATTGTTCGTTGTTTGTGGATCTCCTATCCACACCAATTCTTAGATTTCAGAGGAAGAATGAAATATATAGAATTATCAGCTAATTATGCCGATATAATATTTAAGTGCAATTACATACAGAGTTAATGTTTTGGGACACCAAGTCTCTGTACTTTCATATTTAGTATTAATTAGAACTATGTCATGACTGTTTTAACACCTGAAAGAAATTCTTTATAGTGTTGTAACTGATAAAATTTGAAAACATAAATTCTATATTTAGGAAAAGATTGGAAGCCTGTTAACTTGCTTTAGTGGTTTTTGTCTATTTCTTTTTCACTTTTTAATTAAATTTTTGCAAATTTCTTACAATATAGTATTTATATTTTAACCTCCTCTACCATCTGTTTCCCCTTATTAACCTTAGCCCATTTTTCTGTACTCCATATGCATATATGTATATATAT
>NW_008453111.1:0-590 GCF_000622305.1 Nannospalax galili
AGAGAGAGAGAGAGAGAGAGAGAGAGAGAATGAGAATGAATCTCAATCTCCAGACACTGCAGTGACTCTAGAAGTAGGGGCTTCAGGAAGGCAGGAGATGAAAGCAAAGGTGGGAATCACAAAATTCACTCCCACTTCCTCAGGAGCCAATGCAGCCCCTGCAACATCCTATCTACTAGGCGCTATTGTTGATCAGAAAAATAAAGATTTCCACTGCCCAAAACGGGCTCAGGCTGGACCCCTTCGGGAATCAGACCCAGGTACAGGCCTGCAGGGTGTTGGAGGAGCAACTGGAGTCACCCCCTTGCTTTCTCTCAGGTGGTGTTTTGAGGGCAAAGCCCTTCACTGTCCACTTCAGGATTCAGAATCATGTGTCTGCTCTGGAGGTCTTGCAGCTGGTGGAAAATTTCTTCCAGACAGTGGCAGTGGATAGGTGCTCAATCTTAGTTTGAGTCTAATTGCTGGATTTTACTGCATGCCAGGGGGAATTGGCAGAGTGCAAACTGTGAGCTATAGCTCAATCCAGTTCAGCTCACCTGAACTGATTCCCAGCAGGGCCAAAGTAAACTGCATGCTCAGCTCTACTGTCC
>NW_008453112.1:0-593 GCF_000622305.1 Nannospalax galili
TGTGACCAAATAAATCCCTGACAAAAACACCCTAAAGCAAGATTCATTTTGACTCACACTCTCAAAGGACTCAGTTCACGATTGTGTGGCCCTATGCACTTGGGAAGAACATTATAGCAATAGGCACACATGTCAGAGGACAGCGGAACAAATTGTGGTAGACAGGAAGCAGAGACTGATAGGAAGAGCTAGGGATACTAATCCCCTACGGCCCTTAACCTAGTGGCCTACTTCCTCCAGTTAGGCCCCATCTCTCAAAACGGTGCCACCAGGTGAGGAACAGTCTTTTAATGAATGAGAGCCCTTTGAGGGGACACTTTATATCCAAACCACGAAGACAGGAAGAGGAAGGAAAGAAAAGAGTTGTTTCATGCAGTGTCAGAAACTGTGTTTCAGAATCTTCAGGAAGCTGGATCCCAGAACTGGTGGTATAGCTCAGTCCATTCTGAAGGCCGGTAAACTTGAGACCCAGGAAAAGCTTATGTTTTCGTATGAGTCCAAAGACAGGAAAAAGCTGATATTGCATTTCAAAGGCAGGCAAGTGGGAGGAATTCTCTTAGGAGGGAAAGGGTCAGCTTTTTAATTTATTTTTT
>NW_008453113.1:0-593 GCF_000622305.1 Nannospalax galili
TCTGGATGTTAAACATCTGTCAGATGTGTTACTGGTGAAGATTTTCTCCCACTCTGTGGCTTGTCTGCTCACTTCCTTGGTTTCTTCTTTTGATGTACAGAAGCTTTTTAGTTAAATGAGGTCCCATTTCTTGATTCTTGACCTTGTTTCTGGAGTAACTGATGTCCAGTTTAGAAAATACTTTCCCACACCTATATCTAGTAGGTTATGGCCAATGTTTTCTTGTAACAGGTTCAGAGTTTCAGGGTTGCTTTAGCTATCTGAGGACTTTTGTACTTCCATGTGAATCTTGGGATTTTTTTTTTCCAATTCTGTGAAGAACGTTGTCACTAGAGTTCTCTTGGGGTCTCTTGTGTGATCAGACAAACCATATAACATAGTTTTATGTGAATTTATTATGGTTTATGTCCTTGGGTAGGAGAGGGTAAATGGGGGGAATTACATAGAAATGCATACCCAGCAGCCCATCCTGAGCTGCTCGGCCTACCGTTAAGATCGCTTCCATGACTGCCCACAGTCTCCATTAACTTTCACCCATGCACCTTGGGCCCACAGTCTCACCCCAGGTTGGTAAGTGCTCCCTTTTGCATCCA
>NW_008453114.1:0-593 GCF_000622305.1 Nannospalax galili
CCTGGAGTCTGGACTGGATGACTGATTGGAGGAACTAAGAGAGCGGGAGAGAGGCCATAGCCAGAGGAGAGCAGCCACAGCTGGAGACCACAATTGTGTCTCTGGATAGGCCTCCTATATTAAATTTCATCTACCTACATCTAAGGGATCATTGCTGATGAGGGGGGAGGAAAGGTTTTAAGATCCAGGGTTGGTGCATGAAGATAAGGAAACAGGCTTATGGGCCTCTGGAAACTTGCTCATATGAACTTGCAATAGTGGTGACAGCATGCACAATACCCTTGCAGACTCAGTCAAAAATCAAGCATAGAAAAGGAGAAAATGGGCAGCAGGCCCCAACCCTAGATGAGGAATTATTGGCAGTTGATTACTGCAAGGTGAGAGAAAGTAGGTCTTCTTTAAGGGAATGCCTTGAGAAAGTCCAACTAGACCCCAGTGAACACGCTAGTACTGAGGGACTTCTAGGTATAAATGCTTGACTGGATAGGACCTAACATTTATGACGGAATGTATGAAATCTGGTTTGGGGGGATATGGGAGGGATAAAAATGGGGGAGGGTTCTAAATTTGATTAAGATCTATTATATGAAATG
>NW_008453115.1:0-593 GCF_000622305.1 Nannospalax galili
AAAAAAAACCTCCATCTATGACCATGAGAAACATTAACAGGGCAAATACAAACATAAATGAAGACCATCCTGAATCTATGTTTCTCCAAACATCAAAACCCTCCAAGCTTTCAGCCCTTTTCCTATACATTATTCTGAACTCACATTCTCTACATTTGATTGGATCCTGGAATTTTATTTCACTTTCTGTGTGACACTGTCCAGAGATAGAAATCATTGACTACTGCTTTGGGTGCGCAATGTTAGTCCCTATGCAGGACAGACACTTCCTTCCATGTTGCATGCAAAACTTCATGCTTAAACGCAGAACCTTAATAGTTTCTAAAGTTCTTTACTTCCCTTAATGGCCTATCAACCTCTTTCTATCTGTCTCCCTCCTTCCTTCCCTCTCTGATGAGATGAGGGCCTTGCACATGCCAGGCATTTGCTCTACTACTGTGTGCTCTACACACGCTGGCCAGCTTTTCTCTTCCTTCAGGTTGTCTATAATATCCATGCATGTCAGTGAATAACTGCCCCTTTAAACTAGGTAACAGGAGCCAGGCATGGTGGTGCACACCTGTAGTCCCAGCACTAGGGAGGCAGAGGCAGGC
>NW_008453116.1:0-593 GCF_000622305.1 Nannospalax galili
GATTTATATCTCCTGAGTTTGACACAGTTTCCTTTTCCTGAGGAGCTGAGGCTGGGAGGTGGGGCGGAGGCACGGAGGGGCCCAGGCACTGGGATGCTGAGACTGAGGGCGGACGTAGCACCTGGGTTCAGGACTCCTCTAGGCCCCCTTCACCTTGTTCGGCCCGTTATGCTGAGGGCCAAACAAACAGCCTCGCTGGCCGTCGTGGATCCCTATCGGCTGGTCGGCCTCTGCTGACCCTTAAAGACCTTAGCTACCTCTGTCCATAGGACCACAGCACCCTGGCCCTTCACAGGGAAATGTCCCGCACCTCCTGCCAAAGAGGTGCGCCCTGAGGGAGATGCACAGCAACTCCAGCAAGGTCTGCCAGGGCAGGGTCAACAGGAGGGTGTCACAGCTCCCTTTTGTATAAAGACAAGTTTGGAGGGAAACTTTGTTCTTTTCTGTCAATGGAAGGCTGAATGCCAACGCTGGCTGTGCAAAGATCCCTTCTCCACTCCAGAGCCCACCTGGCCCTGTGCTTTCCCTTGCCTCCATCCTTTGTTCTTTCCTCCAATGCCTGCTTCCTTAAAAAATTATTTACTTATTTATTT
>NW_008453117.1:0-593 GCF_000622305.1 Nannospalax galili
TATATGCTTGTGTGAATACACCCATGTTGTGCAATGCCTGCGGAGGTCAGAAGACGGCGTTGGATCCCTTGGAATCAGAGTTATGGATGGTTGTTAGCTACCATGTGGCTGCTGGGAATCAAACCCGGGTCCTCTGTAGGAACAGTCAGTGCTCTTAACCCCTGGCTCTTCCTCTCCCAGCAGCCACCAGTTGCCAATAGCTCCTCAGGTAGGGTTGGGGTTTCTTACCAACTTCTCCACGTCTATGCTGGGATTTTTGTCTGTCTTGAGCTTACATGGGTTTTGTGTGAGTTCATATGAGTAATGTCCAGCTTTTGGGACCACATTGTTTCCTTGTGGTCATCAACCACTTCTGGCTCTTACACTCTTTCTGCCTCCTCTTCTGCAAAGATCCTTGAGCCTTGGGAAGAAGAAGTTTGGTAGAGGTGTCCTATTCAAGGATAAGCAATCTGTAGCCTCTTATTCTCTGAACATTGACCAGCTTTGGATCTCTGTGTTAATCACTATCTGCTGCATAAGGAAGTTTCTTTGAGGAGAGTTAGGATATGCATTAATCTATGGGTATAACAATAAGTCATTAGGAGTCAGTTTAA
>NW_008453118.1:0-593 GCF_000622305.1 Nannospalax galili
ACACACACACACTCATGTATACGTAGGCACACAGACACACAGAATAAATAAATGAAAGATAGAAAAAATATTTATTGACAGGACACATCAAAGTATCTCACCTGTGACTTTTGTTAGGATATATTTCGCTGAATTAAAGTTTTGGTTTCTAATGCAGCTCAATTCATCAATATTTTCCTCTAGTTCTTATTACTTTGTAGATTTTTGTAAACTCTTCACTTCCCTGAAACAATAAGAATATTCTCTTCCTTGTCTTGTTTATTTTTCTAAGATATTTTAAATTTTGATTTCATGTGCATCTCTTTAAACCATTTGGTGCTTATATTCACTTGAAATGTAAGTCAGGGATCCAATATATCACCCCAAATAAAAAGCTCTAGTTCAGTGTCAGAAGACCTTACCAGCTAGCAGAATGGGCAGTGTTGGTTGTTTTGCTTGCATAAAAATATAACTGCACCACTTGCATGAAGTGCCCTTGGGGGGCCAGAAGAGGATGTTGGATCCCTTGGAGCTGTTGTGGGTGCTGGCAACACAACCACAGTTGACTCAACTACTGAGTTGTGTCTCCAGTCCCCTTAACACTACTTTTTTTT
>NW_008453119.1:0-593 GCF_000622305.1 Nannospalax galili
ATATTCCTTTCTGTGGTCAGCTATTTCTAAAAGGAAAACAAACTTCTGGGATGTGACTTACTGGAACTAAGTTCAGACCTTAAGCTGGCTGCTTCTCTGATTTTTAAAGTTTAAGATGACTACTTTGTAAAAAATGGAGCTGCTCTAGTCATTACACTAGGAACAGTGTCCTCCCTGTCATAGGACAAACAATTCTTAGATGAAGGAAATTATCAGGCAAGTCATCCAGATTGTGATTATTTGGAGACTGGAAATAATAGAAGTCACCTGGGCTCATAGGAAATGAAAGTGTGTTTTGCTAGATCCCAGATTCATGTTCCCTATGTATCTGTGGTGCCCTAACTGCTGTATTCTGAGCATGCTCAGTAGGAAGAGGGCTCTCCACTTAGACTCTCCACTAAATAGATGGGCGACTTAAATATCTGTGGTGTGGGGCATCCTTGAAATGCATTCCCCGAGAAGCAGAGCCTCAGTGGAAGCTCAGCATGGACGTCTGTTTGTCAAGCTCCTATCTACAAACCCCTTTGCTTCTGTCATCTTCTTGAGTCCCGCAATGACTCTGCAAGGCAGACAGTGCAGGAACGGTTTTCTCA
>NW_008453120.1:0-592 GCF_000622305.1 Nannospalax galili
TACTTTATGTGTATGAGTGTATTGCCTGCATGTGTGTAAGTGCACCCATGTAGTCCAATGCCTGTGGAGATGGAAAGAGGGCATTGGATTCCCCTGGTAGTGGAGTTGTGGGTGGTTGTTACGTCCCCATAGGGTGTTGGGAATTGATCTTCGTCCTCTGCAAGAGCAGCCAGTGCTCTTAACCTTTGAACCATCTCTTCAGCCCCTAAACATGGTCTTTAGTGATTCTCTTTTGCTGCCTTTCATCACCACATTTCTTCATCTCTTTCTAAAAACATTGCTCAAATCTCTTCCCTTCTTTGTTCTATCCCACCATTTATCATGCTGAGATCACTCAGCTATCTGGGTCCCCAGTCTTCACTTTTCTCTGACTTCTCATCCATGAATAACACAGAAAGACTAGTAAAAATTTATAGAACAAAAGGACATGAATTTAGAGGGAGATACGGTGAGTATATGGGAGAAGTTGGAGGGGGAGGGATAGGATGAAAACGCATTGTAGTCATGTATGAAATTCTCAGAAAAGCAATAAAACTGCAATGCAAAATGGAAATTTATGAGTTCATATTCATTGTACAAACTGGCAGGTTTC
>NW_008453121.1:0-592 GCF_000622305.1 Nannospalax galili
TCCCCAAAGGATATTGAAAATATTATTGTTGTTGGTTTTTTCTTCCATTATTGTTGAAAATTTTAAAAATAATTATTGTATTGTAATAAAATACTGGGGAAAAGCATCTTATAATTAGAACCAGATATCTAATAGTTATAAATGAATGCTAACATTTCTATGGAAATGTGAGTTCAAAACATTTCTTTATCACTATGACCAAGTTTTTAAAATAGTTTATAAAGTAAATATTAATATAGGAAAGAAATAATTACTGTGCATTTTTAGAATGAGGTGCATTTTGAGCTCATCAGAGAATCACAGGTAAGCAGGAAGCACTAGGCCCCTGTCCTCCCTAGCTGTCACTGGTGACTGTTTGTCTAGGTGCTTCCAGTTCATCGTAGGATTGAAAAGTTACAGGCATTCAGCTAAGTGACAGGGCTGACAAAAAAGGGAAAGGGAAATAAACTTGGGTGTTAATACGTACATTCTTCAAGGCTTTTTTTGTCCAGAGCCAACAGCATGGAGAAGTGGGAAGGTGGGCATACTAGGCAGCGGCAAGACTGAGCCTTCCTGAAAACTGCTGCCAGCAAATAAACGGGGAAGAGAGCTG
>NW_008453122.1:0-593 GCF_000622305.1 Nannospalax galili
CTAAAGCTTTTTAACTTGCGGCTCTGAAATCAGCCCCACTGAACAAGAGGTCTTCAGAATTATGATCTCTGACAAAGGTATCCCAGACTTTCCCATTCTTCCCAAGAGGCCCCATCAACCTTTAGAATAAGGGTGCTGCAGAAAGCCCATGTCCATTATTCTTCCTCTGACTATAGAGCTCTTCCTATAAAATGAAAAAGTGTGTCACAGTGATACATCATTTTTTCTTCTTTCATTTATTTATTTTTATGGGACTTTTGGGTACTCTAATATTCCCTCCTCTGAAGAGCAAACCCTAAATTTTTTTAAGGATTTTATATATAAACTCCCAAATACTTTTGATATTTTTGGCTTTGGAACAGATTATGTTGCTAACAGTCTCAAGGACATTGTGAATTTTAGCCAAGAAACTGGTTACTTTTCTTGGGGGATTTTACCCTAACTGCCTAGTCAATTCCTACCTCCTATTCTTCACCTTAACATGAATCGGAGGCCAACCAGTCGAACACCCATTTATCATTATCGGCCAAGTAGCTTCAATCCTATACTTCTCAATCATCTTAATCCTAATACCACTAGCAGGTTTAGTAGAA
>NW_008453123.1:0-592 GCF_000622305.1 Nannospalax galili
TGTAAGAGCAGTCAGTGCTCTTAACCACTGAGCCATCTCTCCAGCCCCATATCGACGTTTTTATTACTGTTTATCAAATATGCCTTCTTCACTCTGTTCCTAGTCTTTTCTTAGTTTTTAGTGTTATTTTTACCCCTTACTGATTTCTAGGATCTCTGTATAGCTTAGATAATAGTATTGTTGCTTATGCATTAAATATTTTCTGCTAATCAGTTTTTTAAAAAAATTTATGATAGAGTTGCTCTGCCACATTTACACCTTAAAAAGCCTGCCCTGCTTGCACATTGCATCTGTTATTATATTTCCTACAGATTTTTTTATGGTGGTGATATAAAGTGTACATAGGGTGGTAATATTTTCCTCTGTGGATTCTTCTGTCTCTACTTTAGCTCTGGATCTTAAACTCAGACGGTTTGGTGATTGAGTCTCTGAGACATTCCAAGAACATGAAAAAGTTTCCCCTGTTGGAAGATGCATTGAAAGCCAACTCCAGCTCTGCCTAGAACGCCATCAAAATCCTCTACCAGCCCTGCCTCAAAAGTAGGAATGAAGAGTAAGTTGTGCTTTTGTTTCCTCATTCCACATTCTGTCT
>NW_008453124.1:0-593 GCF_000622305.1 Nannospalax galili
CTCAACCCTGGTGTGTAAAGTTGATACTAAAGCCATCCATAACACACCCTTTAGCAATCCTCCCTTTTCTTTCTTCCACAAAGAGCTTCGTAATGAATAAAAATGAGAGCATCTACCTCTCAGCTCAGAGTCAAACTCCAGAGTTAATCATGGATGGCTTGATATCCAACCCATTTTGAAGTTCTTACTGGATATTCAGGAAAATCTTTAAGATCTATGCTGCCCCAAGTTTTTTCCTCGCATTTCTGTGTCTCTGCCTCTAAAAAATACCCCAAAGTGATCCATGCTACCAAATTCCATTCTTCATCCTGAGTTTCAACTCAGAATTAGAACTCCATCTCCTGGCTACGGCGTCACTGAGAATTAGTGGGAAAGCAATCAGTTCTAACTCATATGAGTGTGTGATTGACAGGCTACATTGTTGGGGAGGACAATTGAATGCATGCATCCTGCTCAGCTTCTTGTCATCCGTTTTCTCTTCTTTCTGCATGATCTCTAAAAAGACTCCAAATTACTTCTTATTTTATTTAATTAATTAATTAATTTATTTATTTATTTAATGTGTATGTGTATATTGCCTACATGTAGATAAG
>NW_008453125.1:0-593 GCF_000622305.1 Nannospalax galili
GGCCAGGATAGCAGTGACTATGGGAAAGAAGGTAGCACTGAAGGAGCAGCCTTCTCAGACCCCGGCCCTGCAGGTGGCATAAATGATCCAGCCCCAGACATCTAGGTCAAGGCACGACTTGCCAATACCCAGGGAGCTACATTAAGGACCTCTTGGAGCACATGTTCCACCTGTGCAATTGAAACTCTTACATGCCTACTCCTGAGGAGAGCTTTCAGAGCGATTGCCTGAGGCTGCAACAAGGTGGATGGAAGTCTCCCCATACTGGAGAGCACTCACCCTGCCAGACATGCCAATCATGGGGATTCCCACATTGGGCTCCAGATGTTGCAATATCAGGGGTCCTCAGAGATCAGGGATGAGGCAGTGGCATCAGTCAGACAATGTGCAGACACCGCAGACCAGGTTCTGTGATGTAGATCTAAAGTTTATTAGGAAGTGCAGCAGGCTTTATAGGAAATAGGACCAAATCACCAGGCTCCACGAGTACTAACATAGCCAATCACTTTAAAGGTTAGGCCAACTGTCACTGAGACTGCACTATGAGGGACTGGGCAGGCTTTGTACAGTGAGAACAAAGAAATGGGGAATTC
>NW_008453126.1:0-593 GCF_000622305.1 Nannospalax galili
CTGGTCTAGGCTTGTGCCACTTGGATAGCTGCTGCCAGTTCCCCTCTGCTCCACAACAAAACTAGCTGAGCTGACCTTCACCTTGGTTTGCTGGTTCATCAGTGCCTTTTGTGCTGTGTAAAAAATTATGTTGTATTAGATGGGACAGTAACAGCATTTGGGACAGTAGTTTTCAAAGGCAGCAGTTATGACCACATCTTCTGTGAGCGTCACTAACTCAGTATTGTGAGTTATAAATCACTCTAAATTTCCCCTCCACATTTCTGTGTCTCTCCTAATTCATCCTTCCTCCCTCCCTGGGGGTCAAAGGCAGGGTCTTGCACATGCTGGGCAAGTGTCCACCGCCATCTACACCCCACATCTTTCATCTTTCAGTCTTTGAAGTGAGGTTTTGCTTTCTTTAAAGGAGAAAAGAAAACCCTGCAGGACGAGATTGAGGCCATTCTGCAGAATCGGATTATGGTGCTGGATGGTGGCATGGGGACCATGATCCAGCGGTATAAGCTGAGCGAGGAAAGCTTCCGCGGTCAGGAATTTAAAGATCACACCAGGCCACTGAAGGGCAACAATGACATTTTAAGTGTAACTCAACC
>NW_008453127.1:0-593 GCF_000622305.1 Nannospalax galili
CATTTCTTTAGAAGACCTAAAGAAAATGAATACTAGCAAAATTAAATAAACATGAAACTACAACTTTTCAACTGATCTGTGTCACCTTTCAACACCTTTATTTCTGATTATGTTCTTGAAGAAAATATTAGTGATTAATTAGGGTTGAGTAAAGAGACTCTTGTTTTTTTAAATATTTTATTTACTATTTGTTTAAGTTATATTTATGCCTGCACGTATGTAAATGCATCTGTGTCATTCAATGCTCTCAGAGAACAAAAGAGAGCATTGGATCCCCTGGAGTTACAGAGAGTTGTTAGCCATTATACGGATGCTGGGAACCAACACCAGGGCTCTCTGCAAGAGTAGTCAGTGTTCTTAACTGATGAGCCATCTCTCCAGCCCTAAAAGAGATTGTTCTTTCATTTACCTTTATGTCGAAGAAATTTAGTGTATCATGAGAGGTCTCAGTCAAAGTAAAAATAAACTTAGCCCCCCCTCCCTACTTTAATTGATAGTTTTTTAAAAAAATGGCCAAAACTATTAAAACACAAAACAGGATGAAGAGCAGACTTTTTTTCACATGTGTTTCTGTGTCCATGCATTTCAAATTG
>NW_008453128.1:0-593 GCF_000622305.1 Nannospalax galili
TTTAGAAGCCAGATTTCAAAAGTGGAAAATGAATCATGTGAAATCATAATCCTTTACAATAGCAAATACTGCCATTATCTTACCTGAAGCCATCTCAGGGACACTGGGAAACAAGGGGGGCAAGGGGGTCAGTTTTGTGTTCGGTCTTCCTTTCACTGACAATGCTCTATGCCCCTGTACCTGTAGTGGTTCACCTTCCAGGACACACGGCTTACCTCAGTTGCATTTTACTCTGCCGCGTTCCAGCTGTCGCATTGTCCAAGTGGAGATAGGCATTCCCTCCAGTGCAATTCCTCATTTCTGAGTGGAATTCTTCCTTTTGTCATTATTTCTTTAAAATTGTCTGCGTCATTCTATTTCAATGCCTCTTTTAGAAATGAGCTATCATTTTATTATCATACCATATAGAAGCTGCAGCCTATACTGCTGTGTTTTCCATCAGGAGAGGGTTCCTTTGAGTCTCTACCAGCTCCAGCTACTCTACGTTCCTTCTCGCTTATGTTTTGGATGTAGTTTAATTTAACGATATTATTTTACTCCTCTATACTGCTTTTGAAGTGATATAAATATTTTCCTTCCTCCTTTCTTATCCT
>NW_008453129.1:0-593 GCF_000622305.1 Nannospalax galili
TTTTGTTTCCACGCTGGGGACAAAACCTAGGGCCTTGTGCTTGCTGGTAACTCCTCTGCTGCTGAGGTAAATCCCTAGCCTCCTTTGGCTGATTGGGTCAGTGTTCTAGAAATGGCCTCCAGGTATCAAGCTTGCTGAAGTTTCCAATTCCAGGCTTTCCTGGCCCTCCAGGGCCTATGCTCCACCTCCAGCTTCTGATGCTCATTTAAAATCCCTGCAATTCAACACTGCAACTATGTATCAAAGCCTGCTCTATCTTTATGTATGCCCATAAGGCATCCAAACCACCTGTACACAACCCTTTCAAAATTCTTAGCAGTAATCTTATAATATGAAATTAGATAATCTGCTTTGACCACCAAAATGCATTAATAAAACCTAAGATGCCTGATAGCATTGCTAAACTGCCTTTAAACACTCATAACAACTGGCAGTATCGTGCTGTTAGTTCTAAGGTGCAGGGTAACAGGGTAACATTGAGGAGCCCAGCCTCATCCATGGCCACTGGACTCCTATGTTCCATTTTCCATTCATGATGACTGTCTTTACTTTTCTCAGACAGGCTGTACTTTCCGAGACCTTGGTTTGATTTC
>NW_008453130.1:0-593 GCF_000622305.1 Nannospalax galili
AAAAAAAAATCATGATCAAAAACTTTTGTTTAGATCCAGTGATCCTCCATAGACACAGTTACAGAGTTATATAATTCTTGTTGTAATATATATTGTGGTTTAGAAACATCAAACAATGAAGAACATATATGTTGTCTTCAAAGAGTACAAAATAAAGCACAAGATTAAACTGTCACCATCTCCCTGGTAGACCGAAAATGTGCCAGTTAATGCCTTCAAGTATCATTTTTATGTGGCCCATTTTCAAATATTTCTGACCTGGGGGAGGGACCATCTGGTGCCTCTTCTTGCTGAAGCACAGAGTTCTCAGTTCTCTGAGCCCTTCCCAGGGAATGTTAGGAAAGGTGGGCGGCCAAGGAGGACTGTGTCCCCAGCAGGAAGTAGTAAGCAAGATCTGCCATTAATCTCTTTGGAAACTAGAAGTCAGTGCAGATGAACATCAGTGAGCAAAGTGAGAGAGCTTAGGAAGGGGAGGGAGAAGAAAAAGGAAAGGAAATTCAGGGCCTAATGGGGGCAGTGGATTAGAGACAGGCAGAAAGTCAGGTGGCATGTATGTCAGTGTATGTCAGCACATTCTCCTGGGGGTGGGGAGG
>NW_008453131.1:0-593 GCF_000622305.1 Nannospalax galili
GCCCTAGCCTAGCCACATAGCCCTAGCCTAGCCCTAGCCATAATGCCTTCCCTAACATAATGCTAGCTCTAACCCTAGCCCTGACCATAAGCCTTATCCTAATGCTTACCCTAATCCTAACATTCAATCTAATCCTAAATTGAAACCTACCCCTAGCCAAGGCCTATCCCTAACCCTAACCTTAAGCTTAAGCATACACTTAGAACTAACCAAAGCCATATTCCTAACCCAAACCTTAGCCCTAATCCTAACACTATCCCTATACCTAACCATATCTCTAACTGTAAACTTAGCCCTATACCTATCCCTACTCCTAATCATAACCGTTACATAATTCTATCCCTAACACTAATCCCTAAACTTAGGCCTAAACCTAGCCATAGTCCTAGAGTTAATCCAAACCCTAGCACCAACCCTCACACTACCCCTAAACCAAGGCCTAAACCTAGTCCTAATCCTAGATTCAGAGTTAGTCAAAACCCTAAGCCTAATGTTAACCCTCAGGCTAGCTCTAATCCACACCCTAATTACAGCCCTTGTACTAGCCCTAACACTAACCTTTACTTGACCCTAACTTAACCCTAAACCTAGAC
>NW_008453132.1:0-593 GCF_000622305.1 Nannospalax galili
ATCTTCAAAATTGGTTGTTAGGGGGTGTTAAAATAATGAAATGACACTATTAAAGCTTATGGTATGATGGTTTCCTTCCTGAAGACTGCACCAGTTTATGAGAACTCTTTCAAACTCTTCAAAACCTGGAGGATTTTCACAGTTTCCATAGTAAAACATCCATTGGTAAATGATTACATACAACCTGCTACTCAGAAATAACTGTTTCCTAATTTTCCCCTACACTTTGATCACTTTTTCAGAAGCATTAAATGTATCAAAATGTTTCAAAATTTATCAACTCTAATAACAAGTCAGATTGTTAAACGTCTGTCCTGAAGTTTTTGTGTCAATTATGAAAAGTGGAACATAGAAGATGAAAGATCATTTTCTCTACTTTTAGAAACAGAAGAAATTATCACAAACCCTAACCCTTTTCCTTAAACATAATTCAAGGCTTGAGTTTCCCAAAAGTCTAGAAAGGAAAGAAGCTAATTCAAGCAGGCATGCGAGCTGTCAACATCCTTCATCAACAGGATCTAACTGTACCTAAAAGAATCTCCCCAAATCGATACCTATACACATTGACACTTCACTGGCTTCCACTCCAGGCA
>NW_008453133.1:0-593 GCF_000622305.1 Nannospalax galili
ATGTAAGTGCACCACATACATGCAAAGGCCAGAAGAAGGCATCGGATCCCCTGGAACTGGAGTTGATGCTTGTCAGCTGTCATGTGGATGTTGGGAACAAACCTGGGTCCTCTCCAAGAGCAGTCAGTACTCTTAACCTCTGAGCCATTTCACCAGCCCCTCACGTGAGTTAATCCTGATGCAGCTTTCTAAACTCCTAATCTATCACATTACTGTCTGCTTATTCATTCCATTGTTTTTTGTTTGTTCATTTGTTTTTTAAGACAAGGTCTCACTACACAGCCCTGGATGACCTGGAACTTACTATGTACACCAAGCTGGCCTCAAACTCCCAGAAATCTGCCTGCCCCTTCCACTTCTGTTTTATGTAGGTGAAGGTCACACACTCAGAACTCATTTCTACATGCTATTTTAATATCATTGAGGTTCCTTGAAAACAGGGGCAATATTTTCATATTTTCAACCATGTTCTAGAACATGCAACATCTCTGTTTGTCACAGGTCTCAAAGCAGATTTCTTCTGCTCTCCTCCAGAGCTCCAACATGGTGATGGCGTCTGGTTGGACCGAACATCATTATAGCCAAATGCTAAG
>NW_008453134.1:0-593 GCF_000622305.1 Nannospalax galili
GATGTTGACTGAGAAGGTTCTGGTAAGAAACTGATGTGCCCTTGGAAACTGGTTACTCTGGTCCCTGCTCATGTCTATTTTGCATATATAAATAATTATATGCCTGAATGAGTGACTGGGCAGTCAGATGAAGCAGGTTCTGCTCTGGTCAGTGCCTGTCCAGAGGGTCCTGTATTTTGTCATGTCTATTGTGGAAGGAGGCTGCATCCTTGTTCTGCCCTGTCACTGTCCCCTTTTCCTCCCTCCCTGATTCTTGGGGACTAGGGAGCCAGCCTGCCCTCTAAGATTAGCAAATCTGCTAAACCCCATGTCTCTACTTCCTACCACCGCCTACAGCACCTCACTTTCCTGTGACAGGTGCTTGCAGATGCCCTCTGGGAAGACCCCTCCCATGCCTGGGGCACTCTCTCTCCCCCTCACCTGGGCCTGTCCCTACCACGGCCCTCACTCCACTCTACCTTCAGCCCCAGGTCTCTTCTCCGGGGATCAACCCTTGGCTGCCCATTTGCAACTGAGGTCCTTCCCATCTCCCTGGGCCTCTCTTCCTCCCTCTCTTCCTTTCCTTCTATGCTCTTTATGGGGGAAAGGAGGAG
>NW_008453135.1:0-593 GCF_000622305.1 Nannospalax galili
CTTGAATGCAGATAGAAACTGAATGTAATGGAAATTGGCTTTTCTAATCATGGACTTTTGGTTTTATCAAAAAGGAAGTTTCCTTGGGGTGTGCGGATGACTTAATCAGATGTGTCTTTTATAAGGTGGGACATTCAGAGAGGCTTGCTGGATGAAAAGGAAACCTGCCAGGAGTTTGACAATGGCAAGAAATGGAATTTGGCCAACCATCTGGCCCAACACTGAGCATCTGATGAGATGACAGACCTGCCTTACATCCTGACTGAAGCCTTGTGAGGCCTGAGCAGAGAGCTGGACACTTGACTGTGAAAGACGAAATGTAGGTTTCAAGTAACTAAATTTGTGGTAACTTGTTACACAGCAATTAAAAACAAGTATACTTACTAATATCCAGGAATGTTTCAGATACAAGTGTTAAAGTACAGCTGCCCCTCCCTATCTGTGGAGGATTGGTTCAGGACATTGTCTTCCCCATACCACAATCTAAGAATGCTCAAGTCTGTTTCATAAAATGATGTAGTACTAGGATCTAACCTAAATACATCCTCCTGTATATGTTAAATTCAAAAGTTTAAATAATCTCTAGGTAATAA
>NW_008453136.1:0-593 GCF_000622305.1 Nannospalax galili
TATCCAAGAAAAAGAGATAAATGGTCAGTGTCTTGAGTGATCTCAAGTTCATAAGGAGAAGCACAGATCCAGATCCTGTAACCCATATATTTCATTTTCTTGGATAGTAAATGGGCAAAGGCTTAAAGAGAGAGCATCCAAAGAAAGCAAGACAACAACTTTTTGTACATATGCTTTGTCAGAACTCAAACTCAAAGGAATTTCAATTTATGTAGTTTTTTTGGAATGATGGCTATCCAATTCGATTCACCTATAAGTACCATTCATTTTATTGATGAGTTCAATTTAGTCTCTAAATGGACAGGGCAGTTGCAACCAGTCAAAATTTAGTGTTCTATTAACTTCACATTTAAAACAAGTGTGTTATACATGGTGTGTCATTCATTTGGACTGTCCATTTTCTGTCCTCTAAGGAATTACATTTTTGTGGTAGCATCCAGCACCTCTGCCTCAGGATGTTTATGCAGCAGTGTTGTATTTGCATTTGTACAGTTGGACATGCCACATTTCTCCCTACCAATAAGATGGAAGTGCTGTAAAGCTGGGCCCTGGCTTGTTTCGTTCTACTGTTAGCACATTTGTCACTTGTTAGG
>NW_008453137.1:0-593 GCF_000622305.1 Nannospalax galili
TTAATGATTAAACAACAATAGCAACCATTCACTAGCATTTACATAATATAGGGTATTATGGGTGATATAGAGATGACCTCAAGTATATGGCAGGATGTAGGTTACATGCAAATACTGCAGAGGTCTTATGAGCAATGCCCCAAAGAGGTGGTGTGAATATATTAATAAAATATACCACCAAGGAATGATTAATGACACTCTTTTTAAACCACATGAAACCTGACATTTCTTGAATAACATTGGTTGGGAAGGATTCAAAGAGAGTGAAGACAAATGGATGACACAGACCAGCCCTGGTGCTGAGGCTTGCTCTTTGGTGGAGTGTCCCATCTGTTCTTTCATTTCTTCTCCCTTCAGGAAGGAGTGCTTCCCTTCCCTTGCTTCTGTGAAGCACAGCAGAAGCAAGTGTAGAGTACACACTGATGATAAGATGTGGGAACCACAGACAGCATCAAGAACATGTGAGGAGCTTCTCAGATTCTTCTCCTACTGGGCCTTGCAAATTCTCCTCATTCAACGAAAGAAAACAGACATAGTCATGGCCAGAGGATTACTTTCTTTAATCCCCTGACCTTGAGGTGACAGAGTAGTTC
>NW_008453138.1:0-593 GCF_000622305.1 Nannospalax galili
GATGGAGGAGAAAACAGAACTCACATAAGAATTGAAGATGCCAATATTCAACAATCTGTGGATTTTCCTGCTACGTTTATTACCGCTGATTTTAAGTGTTCTTCCCCATGATGTTAATTTTTTCTTTGAGGAAATATCAAAAATTATTTATTTCCAATATGTTGCCATAGTGAACATGACTTTATTTTCCTCTCTCTCTACGTATTTGTTTATGTAGTAGAGTGAAAGCATTGTGTAACCTTCTCATGATTTTTAATTTTGTTCTAAAGTTTGCAGCTGGGAATAAAATCTTCCCAAAGAAAGTATGATAGATGACTTGGTCAGGAATCAGAAAAGTTTGAAGTGGCTCCTGAGCCTATGAAAGAAACCATCTGTCTGTGAAGTATCTGTGAATGAAGTCTGACAGTAAGTACGAGGAACTGAGCGTTTTGAGGCAGCTTGCCACATGAGGCTATGATGCGCTGATGTTTCCTTCTGCTGGAACATTCATAGGACATCTAATTTCACCCATGAGCAGCAGTGATCACTTGGCAGATCTAATTAATCATCAAATGCTTTGGCACCTGGGATTGGATGTTTGTTATTTCACCTTT
>NW_008453139.1:0-593 GCF_000622305.1 Nannospalax galili
ATATATATATATATATGTATATATATATATATATTTAGTCTAACCTACTGGTACCAGGGGTGCCTGGGAGTTCCCTAAACTTCTGCCATTTAATCATATCTCCTAATTCTCTTGAAATTCATTTTTGTTTCCATTTCCTGATACTGTCATAAAATAAGCAATGCATTTCTAGTTCAGACAAAGGGAGTAATGCCAGATCTCCACAACTGGAGTTTAAATTTTAACATTGTTTGGACCTGTTCTAAAGGAGATTAATTTTAACTTCTTATGTGGTATATTTACTGGTTTTTAAGATGATTGTTTAAGTATTTACATTGTTTGACTTATTTATGGATTTTTAAAAAGAAGTGTTTTTAGGTATTGACATTGTTTACATGACATATTTATCTGGTAGTTTTAAAGGAATTATTTTGGGTTTTAACATACTTTATATGGTATTTCCTAATTTCTTAAAAACAACTATTTTCTAAAAGGGAACTTAAAGTTTTTCTAGCCATATGTCTTCAAGGTACAAAGGAAGCTGGCACTTTTGTGATGACTAAACCTGTGAAGCACATGGAAATTTGCTGTACTCCAGGGACAAAACCTTACAA
>NW_008453140.1:0-593 GCF_000622305.1 Nannospalax galili
GATTCCCCTAGAACTGGAGTTAAGGATGGTTTGTAGCTGCCATATGGGTGTTGGGAATTGAACCCGATTCCTCTGCAAGAGCAATCAGTGCTCTTAACAGCTGAGTCATTTCTACAGACACAGCTGTATATTTTTTATGAAGAAAAGTTACATAGGTAGTGCTTATCAAGATAAGTGGAAATCAGTTATATCATAAAGTGTTTATGAAATAACAAATTGACCTTGTACACATCACGAAAGTGAATACAATGGTTTGAATATCTCTGATCTATGACTACTGTTATTTTTACCAAATATATATATTGAAAGTAGTAGAGGCAACTGACCCAGTCCTTGAAAAATAGATGTGAGAATGTGAGAATGGCTGTTGATAGTTTAGAAACCTGTTAAAAATAAGTTGACTACAAATAAAACAATAGTCCTTTTCACAAATAAGAAAAAAAGTCAGTATTATGAGATAAACTAACTGGAAAAAGCATGATTTTAAATCATTAAAGTAGTCCATATAAAAATACTAGAGTCAAAAAGTCTGTACCCATAGCCATTCTAGAAGATAAAAGGAAATATCTATATTAGCACATGTACTCTGTCAG
>NW_008453141.1:0-593 GCF_000622305.1 Nannospalax galili
TTACAGTTAGTGTTAGGGATAGGTTTGGGTTAGTTTTAAGATTAAGGCTAGAGTGTCTTTTAGGTTTAGTGCTAAGCTTATGTTTAGGGTTAGCATTAGGGTCAGGGTTAGGTTACAGTTCAGATTAGGTGTAGGTTTTGGGTTAGGGTTAGAGTTAGGGTTAGGATTAAGGTTAGGAATAGGGTAGGTTTAGGGTTAGCGATAGGTTTAGATTTAGGATTAGGTTAGGGTTCTGGTTAGGATTAGTGTTAGTGTTAGGGTAAGGGTTAGGTTTAGACTTAGGTTTAGTTTAGGGTTAGAGTTAGGGTTAGGGTTAGGGTTAGGTTTAGGGTTTGGTTTAGGGGTAGGTTTAGGGTGGGGTTAGGGCTAAGGGTATATTTATGTTTATGGTTAGGATTAGGCTTAGGGTTAGGGCTCAGATTAAGGTTGCAGATGGGTTTAAGGTTAGGTTAGGGTTATGGATAACATTAGGTTTAGGGCTCACTTAGGTTATGCTTAGGGTTTTGGCTAGGGTGAGTGTTTCGATAAGGTTAGGATTAGTGTTTAAGTCATCTTAAGGTTCAGGTTAGTGATAGAGCTAGGGTGAGGTCAAG
>NW_008453142.1:0-593 GCF_000622305.1 Nannospalax galili
GAGAGTGAGGAATCCCTTCCCGGGGGTCACCCAAACACTTTGAGGCATGCATGCTCAGGGTCCTGAAGAGGCTGAACCTGGTGAAAGATCCTGAGCAGGTTACCTGTATAGAGAGAGAGGAGGGGAAGGAGAAAAGCAATCCAGGCCATGGTGGCGATGCCACAGAGCTCTGAGTCTTGAGACTCAATACAGCTGGGCTCCTCAGGCCTCTCTTATTGTATCTCAGGTCCTTTAGAGGCAGAAAGTGTTTGGTAACTATACAAATTTAATTCCCCTCTGGGGTTCCCCATTTGGACCCATATATAGAACATCCTTCACACCTGTATTTTATAGATTTGAGATTGAGAAGTGGGCCGAGGGGAGTGGAGTCCCAACTCATTCAGGTTATTCATTGACAAGAAATTATTCTAAGCATCCATGGCCAGTGATCACAGTCACCTTCCAGAAATTTAACCCCCATCAGGGTCTTGACCTTGTTGATCTGTGTTCAGCAAGGCTTCAAGGCTGTGGGCTTTCCATCAAGCTGTCCATGGACTGAGCTTGATCCTGTTGAGAACACTATTGATACCTGGCACAGTGGGGGGGGGGGGGGG
>NW_008453143.1:0-593 GCF_000622305.1 Nannospalax galili
GCAGAGCAAAGGAACATAAAACAAAAAGAAATAGTATTGTCTTCATTTTGCCATATCCCTTTAGTATCCTTTAGTGAGGTTCCAAGAATCTGATCCAAGTTTTCTGAGTTTGAAAAACTTGGTCGATAGTGAAAACAATTTCAATGAAAATAAAACCCCTTCCCTTTCACACATTTCATGGCTTTTGCTAGTGAAAGTGTGAGGGGTCTGTGTCAGGAGGCTGGCTTATGTTTGAACTCGCAAGTGCGTGCATGTGCATGTGTGTAGAGTGTTAGCCAAGCCTATGGTAGACACATCTGCAGATCAGTCGAGATAAAATGGGTTGATGTATTCATGGGAAGCCACAAAGTCTTGGAATTACTTTGCAGTCCTTTCTCTGGAGCCCAAACCATGCCGAAGAGTCCTTTCAAACTAAAAGCCTTATCGGTGTGGACAAATGTGACCATGTCTGTAATACCTAGATTTGATCTGTGAGTAGTTCCTGCTGCTGGCCAAATGGAATGGGGGAACGTGGGCCATATCGGTGTAAGCAGAAACACTTTCCTGATCGTTTTGCACAGGATACAGACAGCTGTTGTAGGCTCACCCACACA
>NW_008453144.1:0-593 GCF_000622305.1 Nannospalax galili
GAAAGCTGGACAGAACTGAGACAGTTACTCTGCCCCACTGAATCTTCCCTGATTCTCTCTCAGTCCTGAGCATCTTCACCAGCTCCTCTGCCTCCCAAGAGTTTCTGCCTCTTACTGGCTTGAGTACTGCTGGACCAATGTTGGCCATGTCTCCAGTCCTCAAAGCTATTGCAGTGTTTTCTCTATTCCAAAATCCTTGAAGACAAATCCAGCTGGTACACTCCATCTTATGAGTCAGATCTTAAAGCTGCAATTTCGTGCAAGTGATGTCTACTCCCAGCCCAGTCACTCAAGCTGGAGATGAACAACGTCACAGAGCTGAAAGGCTGGCTTGTCCTTTCAATCGCTATATGAGAGGGTTGGGCTGAGCAGGCAACCTAGAGCATTTCTGAAGCAGTCCTTCTGCTGACTCTGTTAAAGCAGCTTCATTGTATGAGACACTCAGAATCACAGTCCTTTCCTCTCCGTAGTCAAAGGCCTCCGCTCACCGTTCTGCATGAAGTCACCTACAGATGCCCAGCATCTTTCTACTCCTTGGAAGTCACCATTTTCCTAGTTAATCCTTATAAAGCTTCTTCCTTTCCCTGTGCGTG
>NW_008453145.1:0-593 GCF_000622305.1 Nannospalax galili
TCCATGTGTTCTTATATTGCTCCATTGTGCCATCAAAATGTTAAAATACGAATTCACAATGTTCCATTATGACAATACAATGCTCCAATATGCCAAACTAGCTCCCCATGTGCCAGTATATTGCTCCAATATGCCATCACAATGTAACAGTATGACTTCAAAATGTGACCTCACAACACTGTTGCCCCATGTGCCATTCTATTGGTCCAATGAGCCATCACACTGTTTAAAATATAACTTCACAATGCCCCATTGTGAAGTCTCTATGCTCCAATGTCACATCACAATCCTCCAGTGTGCCAACACCATTGCCTCACATGCCATTATATTGCTCCAACGTGACATCACAAAGTACCAATATGACTTCAAAATGTGACATCACAATACTGCAATGTGTGAATACTATTTCCCAATGTGCCATTCTATGGCTCCAATGTCCCATCACACTGTTACAATATGAATTCACAATGCTCCCTTGTGAATTCACAATGATGCAATGTGATGTCACAATGCTCCAATGTGACAACACTCTCACCACATGATCCATTATATTGCTCTATATGCCATCACAATGTTACAATATGTCTTCATAA
>NW_008453146.1:0-593 GCF_000622305.1 Nannospalax galili
CAGGCTGGGTCCGCCTACATCAATAAACAATCAAGGCAGCCCCTTACAGACACGACCATAGACCAACTTCATAAAGACAATTACTCAATTGGGCTCTTTTTTTTTTTTTTTTAAGTTCAGGTGATTCTAGGCTGTATAAGGTTGATAAATAATGTTAACTGTGATACCAATTTTTATCATATTTACAGTAAAAGAGCAAAAAGTAGCCAAAAAATGAAAAAAAAGAGTGCAGTTTGTGGAGGGAAGGAGTGAGAGTATTTAAAGTTGTAAACTAGGTAGATGAAGACAAAGTTAAAGAGATTAATGTCATTAAAGGAAAACCAGAGACTTTGCACCCGAGCAATAGGAATTTTACCTTGAGGGTGAGACACTACCCACTGAAACTTCCAGGGTGTAAAACTAAAAATTGTTCTGAAAAAGATAATGCTTGACAAGATAGAGCTGAGGAGTGCCTTGCTGTAATGACCACACAGGAATGTGTTTTCCCCACCCAGGTGAGCCATGCAAGCATTCAAAGGATGCCCAAAGTGGCTCAGCTACATCTCAGTCTGGACACAGAACTTGGCATTGTCCACATGGAGTGTTGCAGGTGC
>NW_008453147.1:0-579 GCF_000622305.1 Nannospalax galili
TTATATATAACACACACACACACACACACACACACACACACACACACACAAAGGTAGATAAAACATCCATGTTTTATCCTTTAGGAAATTCCTTATGAACTCATAAATTATTACTACATTATTAAAAGTATGTTGTCACTAACTGTTAAATCTGATGTTTTCCAAAAATACTAAATGAGATAACTAAGGAAGTTGTTATGTGATATGGCAAATGGAAATGCCTTTGTTTTTGAAAATATCCCCATCTATTCTCTTTTCTATATGTAAAGTGACTTGCTTTCAGGGAGATTTGACACAGTCAAATAGGAGAAAGTCCTCTTTGATGTTACACATGCCTAGGAGCATTGGCAGCTGTGAAGCCCCATAATGAAGCATTTCGCCCTCATTTGGCATTGCTTGTTCTTGAGAGGATTTTCTTACAAAAGATCAGCTTGATGAATTCCACAGGCTATCACTCTTAACTTCCACATACTGGCACCTACATGTTCTTGAAATTGACTGCTACCTTCTGCATGGCACAGTGCCCTCCTCACAGATGGACCCAGGTGTTGCCTTAACACAGAGAAATTACTGTCATTG
>NW_008453148.1:0-593 GCF_000622305.1 Nannospalax galili
TTTTTTTTGTAAAAGGTCAGTTAATTCTGAACAAGCCAAATACACAGTATATACACAGAAGGCATACATACCTCTAAATGTTCTCAAAACAGGTGATTAACTTGGTTTACAACGTTTATGCTAAAGTTCAGTTTCTAAAGGCTCATTAAAGGATTCATCCCCAGAAAAGTCATTCCCACAAACCACAAAGCAAAGATGTTGCATGGAAGTTGCTGAGGATGCAGGCTCTTTCTTACTGTCCATGTGTGGCAACTTAGAGTTTCCTGGCACCTGGGTTCTGATAACAGGAAGAACCCAATTGCAACTTTGAAGATGTTGAACCACAGTGGCACATGCTGACCATCATGAGACACGGCTGCTGGAAGGCAGCCCCAGTTGTCCTTGGTTACCTCATAGCCAACTCCTTGTTTACTTATCTAAGATTTACCCTCAATTTCAGTAAGTGTTGGATGCCTCTCATCCAGTTCTCCTAATTTTAGGAGTTTATCCCAGTGATTCCTTAAAGACTTAGTGTTCTAGAAGCCATTCTGGGGTCCTCTTCTCCCACCTCTTCCTCCTCTTCACTTTCTTCCTCTCCTTCCTCTCATGCTTCA
>NW_008453149.1:0-593 GCF_000622305.1 Nannospalax galili
AGGTAACCCCCACCCACTCTCCTGTAGGTAACCCCCACCCACTCTCCTGTAAGCGACCTCAATAAACTCACTGGTCCACCAAGCTGGACTTTGGTGGGGCCCTTATTCAGTCTGCCATTGGTTCCCTGTCTGAGGTGAGGAGACATTTGCTTGTGTCTCCCAGAAATAGTGTCACACAACAGGGTAGCACTGGGCCGAGAGCAGAACTGGTTTGTATGATATCCTTACAGTTCCCTAACAATCTTCTGAGGCAGGTACTATGTCCCCCATTTTACAGATGAAGAAATAAAATAGAAGATTTAAATCCAGGTTGGCTGACTGACTCCAGATTTTTCAGTCTTTACTGCAGCACTGTGTCACCAAGAACTATTAAACATATCGTTTTAAAGTTTGAAAACAAATGTCGGTAGTAAGGTGAGTCTTCTGTTTCTCACATAGCTTCATGTTATCCCCATCTCTATTACACTTTCTGTCTTAATTTCATTAACAATTCACTTTATGAAAAGTCTTGTGTATTTTAGGACAATACTCTATGGGGTAGCAATTTGACACAGGGTCTCATTACCAGCCTTGGCTGACCTGAAACTCACTAC
>NW_008453150.1:0-593 GCF_000622305.1 Nannospalax galili
CACTTCTCTTGCATACAGGTGACAGTGCAGGGAGCTCTAGGCTAGGTCAGTCTGAGTATTAATGACGCAGTGAGCATACGCTTGAAATGTAGACATGATGCTCTGAGGCTGTAGCTCAGTTGTAGAGGCCTGCCTAGCATACACAAAACCCTGGGTTCCACCCCGAGCACTACATAAACTGGGCATGGTGGCCTATGCCTGTAATCCCAGCACCCAGAAGGTGGAGATGCAGAAAGCCAGTTTATGTAGCTTGTAGCCTGGTCCAGAGGACTTAAGTCTCAAAGTCTGCACCCTGAAAGGAAGAAGCATTCATCTTTTATACCGGAAGCAGTGAGTCAGAGTGAAAAGAAAGCTTACATATTGATTGGCTATCAGTACGATCTCAAAATCAGGCAAATTGTTATAGATTTAGAAAGAAAACAAATGTTTAAAAGTCCTCTGTCTGAAAATCATTGCAGAAGTCTCCATCTGAGAAAAACAGAGCTGAGCAAGTTTCATCAGGACACAAAGCCAGTGGTTCCAGGTAGCTGTGTTAGCGTCTTAACTACAAACTTGTCAGCTGAGATTTGCTGACAAGAGACAGAGGGAGAAAA
>NW_008453151.1:0-593 GCF_000622305.1 Nannospalax galili
CTTCAGAGTACCCTGGCAGACCACCAGACCTGGCCCCCAGTGATAAATGCTGAGGCCCTAATGGGGCTGAGCCTAGGAGTAATAACAGGATCAGCCAGTTGGGAACATGCTGTGGGAGTGACTTTTATCCTCCCTTGGATATAGGGAGTATCCCACAACACTGCAATTGCCGATTCCTGTCTGCCTAGTGTTCGCCCCAAAGAGCTGGTATATGACAATGGCTGGGGCCTAACAGTGGGGATGAGTCTGAGGGCCACTTTGGGGGATCCCTGGAGAAATGGCCAATAGATCTACCCAGTCATGGTTTCATCTGTATTTAGTTAAGGTCACTTTAGGTGTATATGCTAATGAACTTCACTGATTTTTCTAAAAACAAGAAGAGTTCAAGGTAGTCATGACTCTGTATCAAAAGTAAAAATCAGCTGGGTGTGTTGGTGCATTCCTGTAATCCCAGCACTTGGGAAGTAAAGGCAGAAAGATAAGGAGCTCAAGCCCAGCTTGGGCTGTATGAGATCATCTCAACCTCATTCCTGCCCCTTACCCCTCAAGAAAAACCCTATAAAAATCATTCTCTTTATAAAATAACTGCTCTA
>NW_008453152.1:0-593 GCF_000622305.1 Nannospalax galili
TTGTCTAGGCAGGATGCAGGTTTCTGGCATGGCTTACTCTGTTCTCTTCCCAGAATCCCCTGAATAATTTTGTTTTTCATGGGGAATTATTCTGGAAGCTTTGCCTAAGCGAGTTTAGGTTATAACACCCAAAACCTGCATTTTATAATCTTCAAGGTATTTTCTATGCCACTGTATTTCCCCCAATTTCTTCCCCCCTCTTTCCTTCCTTCATTCAAAACCAATTATTTAGAATACAGTTTTTCTATTTTCTGGATTAACCACGTAATACCTCCTGTTCTGCCTCTGTCAACCTTTGGCCATTTTTGTTGACCCTTCCATTGACAGGAGTAAGTACAAAGTGAGGTGAATTGACTGTGTTCATGCAACTAGGTATCATGGTTAGGTTCAGATGCCCTGTGCCCACTCTACCTTGCTCCACTTTGGAGGACCTGCAGCAATGGAAATATTGAGGGTTAAGTCTATTTCTGTGACCTGCAGGAAACGGGAGGAAAGGAGGATTATGGAAGAGGGAGATACTGATTAAACCAAGGGAGACGTTCTTAAGAAATTTATTTGCAATTCTTTTTTGCGTTTTTGTTTGTTTTTTAAAT
>NW_008453153.1:0-593 GCF_000622305.1 Nannospalax galili
GTGAATGCTAGGCAAGTACTCTGTCTAAGGCAGGATACAAAAAGAAGGAACGTTTGGAGGACATGGAAAGAGACAGGAGCCCCTTGCTGAGGCATTTAATTGACGATTCTACGGAGTAAGAATCCCAGCATAATTAGCAACTGTTCAAGGCCCTTCTCCCTTCCTAGCTGTGAATCTGCTGTTTTCTAGGAATAATACAAGAAACTTCATTTACAGAAAGAAAATGCACTAAACTCTTGGTGCAGCCCTAGTGGTTTCTGGTTTTACTTCACCAGATTATAATTGCATCCAAGGAATCTCCAGAGTTAACTCATGTAGCTCTCTTAGAGACAGTAGTGGAGGGGAGGTTTCTTAGCAAAGTTTTAAGACAACTGATTGCTAACTGTCCCTTAAGAAGCAGGTCTCACATTTGGTTACGTCTTACTTTCCTGTGCTCTCCCTTGGGCAACCCACCCCTTCCACCTGGATGTGTCTTTTAAAAATTTTTTAAAAATTTATTTTATGAGTGTCATGCCTGCATGTATGTAAGTATACCACATGCTTGCAATGCCTGCAGAGGCCAGAAGAGGGTGTTGGATCCCCTGGAACTGGAG
>NW_008453154.1:0-593 GCF_000622305.1 Nannospalax galili
AAGTTCATCCACTGGGATCTAGTCAGACTATCCAGAGTACCTCAGGTTAAGAAGATCTGCTCTTTCTCGCCCTGCAATTATCAGTTGCCAATAATTCTTGGAGTAAGATTGTAGTTTGCTGTTCATTTCCATAGTTCTGTGCTGAGTTTTAATCTGCTTAAGTTTGCATGGGTCTTGCCCCAAGTGCCTGTAGGACTATTTCTGTATGGTCATACCCTCCTCCCTGGATGATACAATCTTTTCACCCCCTCTTCAACAATGTTCCTGAGCCCTGAGTGGGTGTATTTTAATATGAGACCTGTCCAAGAACCCACACTCTGAAGACTCTTATTCTTTGCATTTTGGACATTTGTGACCTTTTGTGCTCCTGGCCCTTGTCACATGAGGGAGCTTCATTGAAGAGAGTGGAAAGATGAATGAGTATTCTCTTCATCCCTTGTTCTACGTTCCATGAGCCTTAGGTATAGTGGTTGCCTCTTAGCTGTGCCACTTAGACTTGGTCAATTCACAGACAATCTTTGTGCATGACCAATTGGGGAACTCTGATATTATCTCTCTCTTGAAAGAGGAAGCTTCTTTGAAAGGTGGTGACT
>NW_008453155.1:0-593 GCF_000622305.1 Nannospalax galili
AGAGCATCTACCCTGTCGGCCTGCCTCTCCCTTCCACTCTGTGCCCCATATACACATATACATGAAAGCTCTAAAATGACATGTGGCTCACATGATGCCAGTCTGTCCAACTGAGGCTTCCCATTCTTCTAGTGTTCTTGTGCCACTTCAACTTTCTTATTCATTTGCAAACCTCTGTGCCTTTGTGGTTGCTCAACAGTTTTCCCTCCTCTACGATACTCTGAATTCTACAATAATAGTGTAATAGTGTATTTGTTCAGTGCTCCCCCTCCATGTTATGGTATCACTTCCTTCAGGTAGAGTCACAGCGCATCAGAAACCATCAGCTTCTGTGTCTATCGGCCCAGAATTACCAACCCCCTTGCTACGTTCCAAAGGAAATAGTGAAGGTTGATTGGTTAAGTAAATGAATGAACAGATGAAAATACTGCTTTCAAGTTTATAATGATCCTTTTGGGAAAGTTAACCTCTGTAACCTGCCTAATATAACTTACTACCAACATTTCCATTGTCTATAGAAGGGAACTTTTGTTCACAGAGCTGAAGTCATTTGCAAAAATGTTCACTTGTTCACTGAGAATGAGAGAGAGAGA
>NW_008453156.1:0-593 GCF_000622305.1 Nannospalax galili
AATTGATAGTTGTTGGGAGAGGGAGAGTCAGTTTTCATCAAGAGTGTGATGTTGGCTAGGTTGACCACACTCAAGGGGATGAACCCACACCCAAAAGTATTTGAGGAACACAAATTATACTCAATAGGCTTTGAAAAAATAATAGAGAACATGAAGTGAGCTGGGATAGTGTTATGTAGCAATTTCCTCAGAGACAAAGTAAGTACCAAAAAAGAGAATGTAAAACCTTTTTGCCTTTTTTGATCATTTATATGCTAAAATACATTGAAACTTTTATTAGAATTTAAACAAATTTATTATTTAAATTGTGAGACATGTTAATAACATATATTTGAGGTGCTGACCTGTTTTTTGCTAAGTGGAAAAAATTCCTGGTCAATTTTATACTGTAATGAATTCAATTAAAAAGGAACATTAATTTCTTTCTCAACATATTACAATTCTGTGTTTCTCAGATTTATAATCTATATAAAGAACAAGTGGGACTTTATATAAGTATTGACACCACATACATATTCACCGTGTTTTAAATGATTTTTATATTTAATAATGCTTTTAGAGTTTTCTTGCTTAATGGCTTCATGAAAAAAAAA
>NW_008453157.1:0-593 GCF_000622305.1 Nannospalax galili
GGCATTGTACAACATGGGTGCACTTACATACATGCAGGCAATATACTCACATACATATAAATAATAAAAAATAACAAAGCATTTTTTAAAATAAAAAAATATATAAAAATGAAATTAAAAAGGTTCTTGGGAACCCCAAAATATATTAGCATAAGCAAGAGCTCAGAGGAGATGCTGAAAGTTAAATCAAGCAACTCTTTTAGAAAGTAGAGTAAGAAAGTAGAGAGAGGCAGGAGAAAACTGACAAGAATAAACTGGAAGGTCCAACACCAGATGGGTAGGAACTCTGCACAGAAGAACTAGGGAAAAAGATGGGAAAATAAGATCAGCTAAATATATCAAGGAAAATGACTAAGGAACCGAGTTTTCAGATACAGTTCTCTATGGTGGAGTCTATCACTTCTTATAATCAAAATACATGATATAGTTACTTTGAAATTCATCTTTGTGAGTTCTTCAGAAAACAGACTCAGAGATTTGCACAAGAAGCATGTTTGGAGGAAATGGGACAGGAGAAGCCAAGAGCTGAATTTTGCATTCCCTACAATGGTCTTGGGGAATCCTAGCTCTTCAAAGATGCCCCAAATTGAGGC
>NW_008453158.1:0-593 GCF_000622305.1 Nannospalax galili
ATGTAGCCATATAGTAATACAGTAAGTTGCCCTTTATTTCTGGCTTTTTAACCTTGGCATTATTATTTTCAAAGTTTATCTACAGGGTAGCATGTATCAGTCCTTTTTTGTCTCTGTCTCTGTCTCTCTCTCCACTTTTTTCCCCCATTTTATTTATCCATTCTTCATTTGATGGACATTAGTTATTTATACCTCTTGGCTTTAGTGAATAATGCTGGTATGAACATGCACAAAAATTTTTTTGTGTGGACATGTTTTAGTTCTCTTGGGATACCCCATAGAGGAATTGCAGAATCAAGTGGGTAACTCCATCTCCATGTGATTCATACAGATAGTAAAATATGCCAAGCATTGACTTCATGCCACATTTTATCAAGACACATGACCCAGTGTTAAGGAACAGAAAATCAGAGGAACAGCTAGCATTTCAGAGAAGACAGGAAACAATGTATAGTAAGTGTATGAAGTGCTATATAGAAGAATAGCATGCTTATTTGGAGCAAAGATGAGCAGGGACACCATATCCTATGGGATGAGCAGAGCATCCTCTCTGGGAAGGTGTGTTTGAACAAAGACTTGAAGAGGGTGTAAGT
>NW_008453159.1:0-593 GCF_000622305.1 Nannospalax galili
CAAGTGGCTCCATCCCTGCAGGCCTTGGTCATCAGCACCCTTAACAGCATCATTATTAAAGCTCTTAGACCAGAAGGAAGACTTCAAACCTCTCTGGAACTCTTCCGGCCAAGGCTTATAGTTTCGCTTCTCTGCCACCTTTGTTTTCCTCCTGCTGCCTGGGCTCTGTACCCTCTCCTCATCTGCATCTCTTTCTCTTGCCCTTCTGCTCCCAGCCCCGCCCACTCTTCAGCAGCCCTCAAGCCTTGCTGTTTTCACAGTATACTCAGCCATCTTAGCCATTGTCTTTCTGCCTTTGCCATTCTGCCCCCTCTGCTGCTTCTTCAAGTTCCCAGTTCCTTCAACACTACTAACAATAGGCATGAAGAGACTATCCCAGGGAAACCTTTTATTGAGCCTGATGTTGCAATACCAGGGGAGCGGCGCTGGGACTATCTCTCAGTCAATTCAATTAGTGAGTTAGAGCAGCCTGCTTATATACTCTGAGAAGAAGGGTTTTTTTGAACCAATCACTGCTTGTTTAGACCACTCATAGCCATTTGTTTGAACTGATCACAGCATCTTTTTTTTTTTTTTTTTTTTTTTTTTTTTTT
>NW_008453160.1:0-593 GCF_000622305.1 Nannospalax galili
GTCCCTTCTCCTCTGTATCTGCTCCTGGCAGCTGTGAGGTAAGCAGCTTTTCTGTGGCATGCTTCCACCATGATTCTCTGTCTTACCATAAACTTAAAAGTAATGGAGGCAGTCACACAAACTGAATCCCTCTGAAACAGTGAGCCAGATGAACCTTTCGTGACAACAATGTTTATGTCAGGTGTTTTGTCACAGTGACAGAAATTTGACTAGCACACCACTGTACACCTGCCTGAAACATGGAATTAGTGTCACTGGATGAAGGATAGTGAGTCCATAGCTGAAACCTGAGACCCCAGCTGATGGCCAAAGTTTATTTTGGACAAGTTTTTTCATCTTAAATGTTCCTGTGTTAACTTCAAAGTGAGAAAAGTCTTATCATGTTCATTGTTTCAACAAGCCTTTGAGCAACCATTGATGTCTATAACTACAGCAGGCACCAGAGACACAACTGGGACCTCCATGGACCAGGACTTTCTCATTGAACTTCTGAGCTCAGTTTCCTCTTACTCCATCCCCATCTAGCCACTCCCCTAGCTATGGTCAGTCTCAGGGGTCCAGGAAGCCCTCTCAGCCAACTAACAGCATCTCAA
>NW_008453161.1:0-594 GCF_000622305.1 Nannospalax galili
GAAAAGTTCAAATAAATAATAAATGAAATTTAAAAATTCAGTCGAAACCCTCACCAGTAAATAAGTAAAAGACAAAGTAGATGAAACAGAACAAACATAAAATCATAAAGAATAGAACACACAAGATCTATAGGATGCCATTTAAAACCCAAATTAACAAATTATGGTGCAGAAGTACAATCTAAAATCATAGAGAATATGCTCAATAAAAAGTCACACTAGAAAATTTCCCAAATCTAGGGACAAGGTGACTATTCAATCAAGATCAAAAAAGAACTTTCTCACATCAAAATATAGTTAAAATACCAAGTATAGAGAACAAGGAAGGAATGCTGCATGCTGCAAGAGAAAAGCACTAAGTCACGTATAAAGCCAAGCCAATCAGAAATGCAGCAGATTTATCAACAGAAACTGTATGAGCCAGGAGAGCATGAACTGATGTGTTTCAAGTTCTGAAAGACAGTAACTGCCAACTCAGCAAAGATATCCTTCATAACTGAAGAAAAATTTTCTATGATAAAAAAGAAACTAAAGGAATTCATGACCACTAAGTCAGCACTGTGGAAGACTGCTGAAGGAATTCTACAAAATGAA
>NW_008453162.1:0-594 GCF_000622305.1 Nannospalax galili
GTGGTTATTCTTGGGGGTCCGTTCTTTCGACACAATAGTTCCTCCTTCCACAAAGATGACAGGGAGAAATCCAAGGGTGCAACAGGTACAAAACTTATTCTAAGTCACAAAGTCAGTTAACATGGGCCTCTTGGGTCCAAAGTCTTCCATACTGAGGTTCCCGGTGTGCGTCTGCAGAGGGGTGTCAGGACTTACCCAGACGGCAGTTTCCTCGGTCCTATCCTGGAGGTGAGGGGCAGGTGCAGACCAGTGGCTCACATGCTTGTCTGTGTATTAGAACACCCTGGGATGCTGTGGGGATGCGCGAATTACCTGGTCCATGCCTCTCTGACAGCATCAGATGGTGCTGCTTCTACTGCCCTGGGGCCACAGTGAGTGTTGGAAACCAGGTGCAGGGTTGGCCATCAGACAAGTGAAGGATGGGAAGGGATCACCAAGCTCTACTGGGTACTGCTGTGATGTTTTCTCATCTGCAAACATTGGGAACAGCAGGCCTACGTACCTGTTGGGGTTGTAAGGACTGCAGGGCATGTTGGAGGACACTCAGAAGTCTCGTCACCTGGATCTTTCTACAAATGTTTGCTGAGCAAACAC
>NW_008453163.1:0-593 GCF_000622305.1 Nannospalax galili
CTCTTCCACACCTTACAAAGTCTTCTCTCTTCTAAACACTCTGACATCATTTAGCACAGGGCTGGGTAAATACCTTCATTTGCTGCAGGCTTGTCCCTTCTGGGTACTGCCCACCTCTACCCAGGGACACACCTTGTAGTCTAAAGTGCAAATGCTATGATAGTCATAGTTTTAAGCATACTTATATGCGTTTCATGGTCCAGAGTATGGTGTCTTTTAGTGAATGTTCCAGTTGCTATTGAAAAAGAACGTGCATTCTGCGTCAGTCACATGCAGTTAGCGGTGTTCCATTATGGACAAAGGTATTTCCTCTCCAGTGGATTTCTGTGGACGTTTACCAATTACAGGGCAGAGTGTTGCATTTCTGCTCACCGTCTTCATTCTGCCAACTTTGATGCACAGATTTTGAAGCTGTACTCTGAATATGAATATGGAAATGACTCTGTTAATATGCCTACTCATTGAAGATTAATATGGGGATGACTCTGTCAAGGATTTTATCTTTTGCTTAGCATCCTAACACATGAGAGGACTGTTGAGGGTCTGGATAGCTTTAGTGTCAACTTGACACACCTGGGTAGAGGGAGCCTCAA
>NW_008453164.1:0-594 GCF_000622305.1 Nannospalax galili
ACTTTTAAACTACACACACAAACTGAAATTCCATACAACTTGATATGGTATTCCTGGCAGAATGAATTTTGCTATTTTTCAAAACTTTGAGCAACTGGACCTTTAATAAACTCATGCAGACAAAAACAAAATCAATAGGCAAATATAAGCAAAGCACAAAAGAGACCCAGTTTTATGCATGAAGCACATTAGACCACAAATGAGATTAGTAAACATTTTCTCTTGTACAAATGCAAATTATGGAAATGGCCTGCATAATTTTTACTATTTAATCTTAAGGCAACTTTCAAAATTCACTTGAGTGGCTCTGGTAGCCTACAGCTGAGATCCTAGCAGACAGCCTGAGAAGGTGGGTTCTCACCGCTACTGTGTAGCAGCTCTAATCTGAGCAGACCTCCAAAGAGTGACCAGTTCTGGCCTCCCTCTGGCCTCTCACGGACAGAGGGACTGAGCATGTAGGGGACTGCCTGAGAGCCCCCGATACTGTGTCATACCCATCCCCCGACCTGGGATTTCATAAGGCCCCTCCAAGGACAAAGAGCAGACCTGGCTTTGGTAGGCAAAGGCTGAGATCCTAGCTGACAACCTGAGAGG
>NW_008453165.1:0-594 GCF_000622305.1 Nannospalax galili
CCGGCGCAGAGAGCTGCACTATAGACTTACCCCAAGAGGTCTGAGGATAGTAGTCAAAATAAACTTCTTTCAAGGGTAATTTTATCTGGTCTTTTGAGCTAGCAATGGAAAGCTGACAAACACAGAAAATTCATACTAGAAAATGCTATAGCTGGGTGAGTCCTACAAGAGCCTATGTGTTATGCTTCCGAGATGTAGTGGGACCTTCAGAAGATAGATCCTAGTGCAAAGAATTTGCATCATTGTCAGGGAGGAGCATGATTTCCAGGGATATTGGAACAGAACCCACTCTCCTTTTCTCACTCTGTTCTCTGACCATACCTCAATGAAAATGCTGTCACATGACCAAAGCAGCAGAGCACTGTGAACATGAAACATCTGAAACCATGGATCAGAATGAACTGTCCTTCCTTGTAAGTTGATCATCTCAGGTATTCTGTTACAACCGTGGAAATCTGACTATAACACCTAGTAGGAATATCTACTTTCATTGTAGAAATACATTTGGCTGGTCTGAAAATAGTAAAGTTGGCCTAGAACTCACTGCACACCAGTGCACCACCATGCCTGGCTTGGTTCCACTTTTCAATGTCT
>NW_008453166.1:0-594 GCF_000622305.1 Nannospalax galili
TAGTGAGTTCCAGGCCAGCTGGAGCTACAGGGAGGCCCTGTCTCAAAAAAAAAGATTTTTTAAAACAATCCTCTATCTCATACAAAAGTGTTGTTGGTTGGAATATTTTAGTCCAGTATTTCATCATGGATTTGAAGATGCCACTATATATAACTGAACGGTACTCCTTGTTACTGTCTGTTACACACATGTCACAGCTACAGAATTTATGTGTATTTACATGGAAATAGTTTACACTAGCCTTTTTATACCACCTTATCAAGAAAATGTTTTATCAGTTAACCTAGAGCCTTGATAAATTTCATATCTAAATAAGCTGGTATGCAGTTTTCCTCTTAGTGTTTATAATTATAATTTTAGTGACTGATTGTGTGATAAGAATAATGCTTCCTTAGCCTTTTCATGTCAGAACAGAGCTGTGGTGGTAAATAAGGAGGATGGTGGGCGATCCTGAGCCTCAGGACAGGACCGGAGTCACTCTTTGGTGAAGTGCCTGTTTGCACTGTCTTCAGTGGAGCTCTTAGGTGCTGTCTTGCGGCAGTAGAAGAACAGAGTTGCCTCCTTGTCCACATGCCCATCTCCATAAGGAAAACC
>NW_008453167.1:0-594 GCF_000622305.1 Nannospalax galili
ACCTCTATACCTAAGGCTCATGGAACATAGTGGAAAATAGGCATTTTATCTATCAATATACCTCATTTTTAGCAACTATGTAGTATATCCTACAGTGTATGTATATATACATATATTGTAGGCCATTTACCTATCAATGAAATTTTACTACCACTCAAGACACTGAGGCAGGAGGATCACAAGTAAGAAGCTAGTCCAGGCTATACAGCAAGTTCAAGGCAATCCTGGGCTATACAAACAAGATGTTCTGTTTCAATAAACCAAACAATGAGACTTTAGTTCAGTGCTAAAGTGCTTGTTTAGCATGCAAAAGGTCCCGAGTTTAACTACCATCACTACAAAAAGATAGACATTTTCTATTTTTCACAACGGTTATTTTTATCACCAAAATATATAATGGAACAAAAGACTTTATACATGTTTTTGTTTTATATCTAAACTTTTTTTGAGAAAAGATAAAGTGGAATGGTTTATCAGAGTATATGCATACATTTTTGAAAAATATTAAATTTCTTGTGTCAATTTATATTCCCCAATAGCATATGAAAATGCCCAAAAGTTATTTTGGAAACGTGTTGTAAAATATTTATATGG
>NW_008453168.1:0-594 GCF_000622305.1 Nannospalax galili
CTTCAGCTAGAAAAATAACTTGTGCCTGGTAATCTCAGGTCAAAGATAATTAGTATATTCATCTTTTCTTCTTAACTTCTCTTCTCAAAACTGCTTGCTACAATTCCCAACATTTACCAAGGGCTTCATAAATGACAGAAGATATTCTTTCCAGTTTCACTAGACAAACACAGAAACAGTCATAACCACAGAAGAAAGAACTCTCGGTTTAGGAATCCGCTATTCTCAGACTCTGGCCTTCACAGCTTTTGTGACCAGTATGGATCTGATAAGGAATGCAACTAGACAAAATGTTCTCTGTCTTTCTTCCTCCCCACCCTTGGAGTCTGACAGGAAGTCTTTTTCCCAGAAGCTCATTGCAAGTAAAGAAGGAAAGAGGAGCGCCTGGCCAGTGGAACTTCTCTTTGAAGCCAGAAGCCACTCTGTTCTTTTTTGTGACCTTGATTTATGGGGGAAAGGACCCGCACCATGCCAGTTCTAGCAAACACACCCAGAAAAGAAGTGCTCTGTTCTTACCTGGGGGGTCTCTGCCTTCAATCATAGAGGAATCCAGTCTGATCAGATTCACTAGCAGAGCCATTACCCAGGGGCCCC
>NW_008453169.1:0-594 GCF_000622305.1 Nannospalax galili
GTAAGATGCCTGCTAGAGGTAATGGCTGGATCCCCTTCCAGGATAGCAAATAATGGTTTAAGGTCAGCTGTGGGTATGTTCAGGTAAGGTCTCACCCAATTAATATCTCCCAACAGTCTTTGGAAATCATTCAAGGTCTTTAATCTATCTTTCCTAATAATGATTTTTTGAGGCTTTACCTGGCTAGGAAATATTTTGGATCCAAGAAAAGTTGCCACATCCCCTTCCTGCACCTTCTCAGGCGCGATGCACAGGTGGTTAGCTTGCAACTGGGCGGACAAATCAGCAAAAGCCTGCTGTAGAACAGCTAAACTGGCGTGACAGAGCAGAATGTCATCCATATAATGGCAAATCCTCAGAGATTCATATTTGTCTCTCACAGGTTGAATTGCAGCTGCCACATAAAATTGACACAGTGTAGGGCTATTCGCCATGCCTTGAGGCAAGACTCTCCATTGAAACCTTTTATCAGGTTTCTCATGGTTTGTGCTGGGCAAGGTAAAAGCAAATCTTTCTTTATCTTGGGCATTTAAAGGAATAGAAAAGAAGCAATCCTTGATATCAATTACAATAATATGCCATTGAGAAGGCAGT
>NW_008453170.1:0-594 GCF_000622305.1 Nannospalax galili
TAGATTCTGGTGTGGGTGGGATCTGCCCTTGATCTATGCAGTCTCTCTCTAAACTCGTTAATACCATCCAGATGCATGAATAATAACTTCATGTTGGGAATCATGAGTTTGTGCTTTTTGCTCATTAGCTTAT
Organism: Nannospalax galili; assembly: GCF_000622305.1. Taxonomy (NCBI): domain Eukaryota; kingdom Metazoa; phylum Chordata; class Mammalia; order Rodentia; family Spalacidae; genus Nannospalax; species Nannospalax galili. The sequence goes on from NW_008453170.1 coordinate 134, forward strand.
TCATTTAGTTGCAATGAAACGATCAACTGCCTGCTACGTTTTTAGCTCAAATCCAGGTGCTTGAGAGACTGTTAGGGAGATGCTGACGAGGCTCTCTAAGAACTGAGGCTGAATGGATTGAATCTCAGTAGTGAACTTGGGACAGACATTCAGTGAGACCAAGTTTCTACTTTCTTATATGTCAAGTGTCGTGAGTACAGAAGTTTTCTAAATGCCCGACAATGTCCACTCCAATAGATTCCACAAAACGTTGACTCTCAAACCCCTTTCATATTCCACTTCATGCTGCCCTGAAATTCCCCTTTCTACCTGAGGTCAAGCTGGCTATCTCTCTGCGCTCATGTCAACTAGGCTCCTTTCAAAGCTGCACCTGCCTGTTCCACAGGGAGACTAATGGCTCCGTTAGAGCTGAAGTCTTTGCTCAAGATTGAGGAAGGTCTGCAGAATCTAGGAGCCAAGAG
>NW_008453171.1:0-592 GCF_000622305.1 Nannospalax galili
GAGGACCTGAGTTTGATTCCCAGCACCCACATGGCAGCTAACAACTATCTGCAGCTTCAGTCCAGGGGATCCGATGCTCTTTTCTGACTTCCATGAGCACTGCATGACACGGGTGCACTTACATGCAGGCAGTACACTTACACACATAAAACAAAAATAATAAATAAAAATTTAAAAAATTCTGCTCTGTATGACCACATAGCCTGACACGAACTAATCTGTGATCAAGTTTTACATTTTGAATAATGAGGGTTTCCCCATCTTGTCTTGCTCTACATAAAAAAAATAATTCAGTTACTCAAATGTATTTTCAATCTTAAGGAGAAGAAAACACTGGGATTACCCTAATTCTTCCAAATGATCAGATAATGGTTTTCAAGTGGTCATCAACATCATGTCTGAATGAGGATATATTTTGATATGCCAATTTGAGAAAATATAGTTTGGGTAAATATATCCCTCATAGCAATATTTATAGTCTTAGTTTGAGTTGTGTGTGGTTTTTCAATAGAAAGATTTAGGATTGAAAAAAATATTTTCTGGGGCTAGAGAGATGGCTCAGCAGTTAAGAACACTGGTTATTCTTGCAGAA
>NW_008453172.1:0-594 GCF_000622305.1 Nannospalax galili
AGAGGAGGAGGAGGAGAGGAGAGGAGGAGGAGAGGAGGAAGACAAGGAGAAGGAGGAGAGTCTGAACGTTGAGGAGGAAGATAAGGGGGAGAAGAGGAGGATAATGAAGAGGAAGATGAGGATGAGGAGGAGGAGGAGGAGGGGGAGGGGGAGGCAACAACCTGGGACAGGATAAGGCTTTGAATGGCATATCCACAATCACCTACTTTCTCCAACCAGGTCTATTCTGCTCTAAACATATTAATGAATTAAACCATTCATTAGGATAATATTAAAATAATCCAATCACTTCTCCACAGCACCATCAGCAGGAACCCGTGACCTTGGAGGCTTGTTATATACCACAGCATATTCCATTGCCATTGGTCACATGAAGTATCACTCTAACCCTAGAGCCTAACAGAAGGAGAAAGTAAGTATTTCGCCCATTTTGTCTTTATTTTATTAAAGTGTGGGCAGGAAAACAATCCATTAACTCTTTTTAGGTGTAGAATAATTGATCAAATTATCAGTAGCATTCCCCAGGTAAATCATGCAAGATTTTGTTCATATAAATGTATATGTATATATATATATATATATATATGTATATAT
>NW_008453173.1:0-594 GCF_000622305.1 Nannospalax galili
AAAAATTATTTGGAAAATACTTCATGGCACAGGAGATTCAAGATCATGTTTCACAAAGCAAACATTCAGTAAGTAATGTGTAAGTATATAAGAATATTACATATATTTTCACAGAAAAAAGAAATCTGTAATAGTTTAACAATGGGTGTCGTTCGATAGTTTAAAGATACTTATTTTCATTTTAATGGTCATTTTTGATTTTTCTACTGCTACATCTAACATACTTACATTAGAAAAAACGTTCTATTTAGCACTACAGGAGTTAACCTTTTAATATTAGCTAATGTTTGTTTTTAAAAAGAGATAAAAGCGTAACCTCCGCTTTCAGGTGTTCTTACCATTTCCTTGGACCATTGTCGGGAAGGTTCTATCCAGATTTAAATTTCAATGTAATGTTGATCAAGGCAGTGTGGTCCTTCAAACAGAAAAGACATGTGGGATGCCATTTGCTATTTTTGCAGCTCACATGTATGATGGCGCTTTTTCTGACTTCAGTTTTCATAGGTGTGGAAAGAAGCAATGCTAAGTGATTCTTCCACCTGAATAAGATATGGCCTCCATGTGAATTTCTTTGACCTTTGACAGTCCCTAAGA
>NW_008453174.1:0-594 GCF_000622305.1 Nannospalax galili
GTGCATCCCAGGGATCAAACTCAAGTTGTCAGACTTGGCAGCAAGCACTTTTACCCACTGAGACATCTTGCTGGCCCTCCCTCTAATTTTTTAAGACAAGGGTTCTCACTAAACTTGGAGCTTACTGATTCAGCTAGACTGCCTGGCCTGTAAGCCCCAGGGATCCTTCTGTCTCCACATCCCCAGCATCGGGATTACATAGTGTGCCACTACACCTGGCCTTTTATGTGGGTGCTGGGATGGAAGTCTGGGCCTAATGTTTGTGCAACAAGCACTTTACTGACTGAGCTATCTCCCCAGCCCCAAAGTTTTCTTAATTACCATGTCTGTTCCCCAGCCAGCAGACAAGTCGCATTTCTTGCCATATGCAGCATCCTCAGTTTATTTCTTCTCTGTCAATCATCTGGTTTCAGAGTCCCTCTGCTGCAGAACAGGCTCCCCGCCATCTTCCCAGCTTCTGAGTGTAGAGATGCTGAATTGTCATTCAAACAGACCCAGTCCCCCTTTGGGGGCCCCAGGAACCAGTGTCATGACCCATTTGCAAATCAGACCATAAATAACAAACTGGCACTCTCATCAAAAGGAAAAAAAAAA
>NW_008453175.1:0-594 GCF_000622305.1 Nannospalax galili
GCTCTTCCTCACCCAGCAGTAATCAACTGTCAATAATTCTTTGACTAAGATTGCTTCCCATTTCCACAGATCTGTGCTGAGTTTGTGTCTGCTTGAGTTTGGCATGGATCTTGTGCATGCTGACACCATTGCTGTAGGTTCATATGAGACCGGTCCCAGGACCTTGTAGGATTCTATTTCTTACAAGTGGTCATGCATTTCATATTTGTTTCTGTCATTTCTGTAAATTCTTTCTTAGAGCTACAAATGAGTACTAAACAAACTCATGATTGGATGCTCAACTTTTTTTTTTTTTCCTCTTTTTGAGACAGGTCTCACTACAGGCCCAGCTGGCCTGAAACTCACTATGTAAAACAGACCGGCCTTGAACTCATAGAGATCTACCTGCCTCTGTTCCTAAATGCTGGGATTAAAGGCATGTGCCACCACGCCCAGGGCATGTGCAACTCTTGTGGATTTTTTTTGATGTGTATAAGTGTATTGTTGCCTGCATGTATGTGAGTGCACTGTGTCCTGCAATGCTGCAACGGTCAGAAGAGGGCCTTGGATTCCCCTGGATCTGGAGTTAAGGACAGTTCATAGCTGCCATGTGGG
>NW_008453176.1:0-594 GCF_000622305.1 Nannospalax galili
AAAAAAACATTTATTGATCTGGATATGTGTGTGCCTGCATGAGGTATGTGACCACATGTGTGCAGATGCCAGTGAAGGACAGAGGAGGGGTCAGATCCCCTGCAGCTGGAGTTACAGGCAGGTGTAAGCTGCCTGATGTGGGTGCTGAACTCAGGTGCACTAGAAGAGCAGCAAGTCCTCTGAACCACTGAGTCATGTCTCCAGCCTTACCTTTTGATTATAAAGAAAGAAGCTAAGACTGACAAACTTAACATCACCTCTGAAGATAAACACATCAGAATACGTGAAGCACTTAGAAGAGTACCAGAGTACCTGAAACTTACATGGGGGAGGAGGGCTCACTATTTTCTTATCACATAGTATGTAACTGATAGTCCCTGTTCTGGATACATGTCTGTTTCTCTGAAAACATCATATTGCTTCAATATCTACCAACTGTGGGCAACCTTAAAATTTAGAAGAATAGAATAAAATCTCTATTTTATCTTAATCCTAAAATAGATTTGGTAATTCGTGGCCTTTCACACTTCCATGTAAAATTTTGGAACAGCCTGTCAAGATCCCCAAATTAATGGGACATTGGCTAGAACTGCA
>NW_008453177.1:0-594 GCF_000622305.1 Nannospalax galili
AAAAAAAAACTCTACCCCTTAGCACCCCACTAGCTTCCACCAATCAAAATGCTAAGAATGCCATCAGGTAACATCTGAAACCTATAGCAGAGTTTTCCCTCCATGCTACCTGTGGTTCCCACCAATTTCTTTGGCAAATGCCTTGACTTTTCTTTGTTCTGTAACTAACACCATCTCTCGTAACCACGTCCATAGTGGAACATGTCTTCAGGGCAAATTGAATTCTTGTTCCTGGACCATGATCACTCATATTTGGCTCAAGAATAAACTTTCTTACTCCCTCTGAAGTGAGAGCTGTTTTGTGGCCACAGAATAAAGGCAGTTATCACCAGGCTGCTGCAGCTCCTAGGTGACTTTAAGGATGAACTCTGCCTTTGTCCTTAAGCAGCCTCCAAGAGTACCACGCATTGCTCACTTCGGAAACGTGCATCTAATGAATTACTTCTGTTTCTCCTAAAAGGGTGAGATTTCTGTCTTTGTCGTGTCTTTCAGTGATTTGCCAGTGACACACATCACATTGAGGTTTCAGGCTTATGCAATGCCCACACTACTTTCCGCAACTCTTAAGGAAAGGGTTTATTCTGAATTGGCAGG
>NW_008453178.1:0-594 GCF_000622305.1 Nannospalax galili
TAAGTTCTAAATGTTAAACAGTTTTTCCTTTGAGTATTTAATATCATAATCTAGATAGATTTCCCCCCCAAAAAAATGCAATTTCCTAGAGAAAACTTGGGAGTTATCTTTTCACATCAATCAAAAGACCTCAAATTACATTCCTAATTTCTTAGTATCTTCTGCCACTGGATGACAAAAAAGCATACAAGACCCAGGTTCACTGTGAGGAAGCTGTAAGAATATGGAACACAAAAGTGTAAAATGAATGATCCTCTAACTCCCAGTGTGAGACAGAAATAGTGTGCAATTAGTCTAAGAAGATCAGCTTCCAGCCCAGTGTTTGTAATTAAAATTGTAATGATCCACTGTACTAAAACAGAACCTCATCTCCAGGTCAATTTTCCATGGACTATGAATTTTTCTAGTGATGAGTGCTAAGTGATACTTCAAATCTCTCATCATGGTGTCTGAACTCTGTGCAGTAATAAAAGCGTGATCCAGATCCTTTGCAGAACATCCATTTTCTTTAAGGGAAGAAGAGAATTATCAAAGATACTAATAGAACCGAAAATGTTGTCATTCAGTGAGTCAAAAAAAAGCTATAGTGGACAA
>NW_008453179.1:0-594 GCF_000622305.1 Nannospalax galili
TTTAACTTTGTGTAGCTAAAATCACCATTTCATCATATGATATGGAGACTATTGATGAGATTGTATTCTTTCCCATCCTCCATCCTTGAAATATGGTATGTGTTTTATATTTGTAGCACACTTCAGTGTAGACTACCCATACTCCAAGGGAAAAGAACCACAGGTACCCCACTGTGTTGGCCTACACATCCACCTTAAAGTTCCTTATTCCTGGGAAGTCATGGCAGGTACTCAAGCAGCTATTCACATTAAAACCACAACGGAGAGCAAAGAAACAATAAACACACCCTCGCTTGTTGGTTAGTCTCCCTCAGCCAGTTTTCTCTGTTCATATAGTTTGAGGTCCCACGCATCATACAGTATCACAAACATTCAGGGTGGGTCTTCATGCCTCAAGTAGCAATCAAGAAAATCCTCCACAGACATGCCCACAAGCCAACCTTGTGGGACTGACTTTTACAAGATAGGCTTGCTCTGGACAGATGACATTTACTTAGCCTTGCAACCAAAAAAGCTAATCTTACCTTAACTTATTTATAATACAGACAAGTTCACTGAACCTTGAGCTCTTATGATCTAAATATCATGACCCTT
>NW_008453180.1:0-594 GCF_000622305.1 Nannospalax galili
AAAAAAAACAAAAAACAACCCAGTTACAAGAAATGAATTCTCAAGAAATGGCCAGTATAACCAACAAACAGGAGCAAAACAAAGAGGCAAAGAAACAGCACTAGAAACATTGGTTTAGGCCTCAAGATCTTACATAAGCATCTTATTGCTTTAGTGAAAGAAGATCCACTACAAGTTTTCAAACAGAATGGGGAGTTTGATATGTGCTTTGAGAACATAACGGAGAGGATGTGATCAGAGACAAAAGATAAGTTTAACAGCTCCAGAAAGAGCTTCTGAGAATTCATGTTGAGAAAAGCTGATAACCGTAAACTAACAAATATCCCCATGTTCATTTCTGTTTCCTGTCTAAATTCTTCCACATAAATCATTACATAATACATACTTTGCATCACCTCCAAAATTAGCAAGGCATGGAATTTTAAGTCCAAAGCTAAAGAGCAGGGCAGATTTGAGGCTTCCAAGAACACTCATGCAAGTGGCTGAGACTGCCCAAGAAAGAGTGGGGGCCTGGAGGCAGAGGGTGGGAAACTAGTCACACTCAGGCTAAGCACAGAGAGCTAGAGGGAGACCACTGCAGGGCCAGAGAGGGGC
>NW_008453181.1:0-594 GCF_000622305.1 Nannospalax galili
GCTTACTCATCCCCAATCATCACTGTGTGGGAGTTGCTGGCTCGAATCCCCCGCAGAAGACAGCTAGGTGCACCTACTCTATCTCTGAGGCACACTTGAATTTAAAGCATGCAATCTCCCTTAATCTTAATAAACTCACTAACTTGACTCTGTTCTGTCTCAGTTTTCTGAAGGTATGGCATAGTCAAGGCTCTGACTTTACCTAAATGAACATCCCTAAGGGAAATGGGATCTCCTCAGGTTGCTGACAGCAGTGCTGGGCTGTGTCTCCTACTGCATCACCACTGATAATTTGATTAATTTTTTAAAAAATGTGTGTGTAGGATTGAAGAGATGGCTCAGCAGTTAAGAGTGCTTGCTGCTTTTCCAGAGTATCCAAGTTCAATTCTCAGCACCCAGGTCAGGCAGCTCATAACCTCCTGTGACTCCAGCTCCAGGGAATCTGATGCTGTCTCTTGGACTCTTTATGCATGTGCACCAACCATTATTGAAACACACATGTATACATACAATTAATTTTTTCAATTAAAAATAAGGAGTCAGGAGAGATGGCTCAGTGGTTAAGAGCATTGGCTGCTCTTGCAAAGGACCCAG
>NW_008453182.1:0-595 GCF_000622305.1 Nannospalax galili
TCATAGAGCCATACTTGTGGGACCCCTTTCCTTCTGAATCTGCTGGACTGACTAACTGGGTGACACATCTGAGAAACTGGATGGTTGAAAAAGAGGGCATGTGAGATTTTTATTACCCTGTCATCATGTTAGGCTGTGTGTTGGCATAGCAGTCCCTCTCCATCTGTTTGGATGTTTGTTACTACTACTGATACACCACTTAGCTGTTTTCCCACTATGATGATATCTCCTATTCTGTCAGTTAAAGCCGAGGACAGAAATCCTGCTTCATTCTTACCTTTTGAAGATTAGTCATACATTCAGTTTCCATTAAACATGCCAATCTCTGTAATCATTCCCTTCCATAAATGTTCCTCAATTGTTCTAATTTGAACAGAGTATTTTTCAGAAGCAAATGGTATAATAAAACCTATTTACAGGGTCTCAGCTCCAATAAGCCATATATACATGCCACCCTCCTTCTTAAATGCATGTAAGGGCAGTTGTTGCTCCATGAAAGTAGATTTAATAATTTTGGAATGAAAGGTGATAAGATACTAAAATCAAAAGGGAGAATAGGAAGCCAGAGTCCTGTATGAATGATCTTGTTCTCAAA
>NW_008453183.1:0-594 GCF_000622305.1 Nannospalax galili
GCTGCCATGTAGGTGCTGGGATTTGGACCTGGGTCTTCTGCAAGAACAGTCGGTTCTTAACTACTGAGCCATCTCTCTAGCTCTCCAATATCTTTTCTAATCATTCTAACATATTTTGGAGTGCTGGCTTTTTCTAAAGATCTAGTTGAAAGACCACACACTGAAATGAGTCATTTTATGTACATTTCAGAAGAATTTTAAGTCCACCGATTTCAGAAAATAATAAAGTATTCTTTTCTTTTTTTCCTAAGGTAATGACAATGCGTTCATTTTACCCTACAGAATAAAGATACTATATTTGGAGAGAGAACAGCACTTTATATCCAATATAAGGGGAATCAGTGAGGCCCCACTTGAGAACTTTTCTACAAGAGGGCATGTTTGAATGGCACAGACCTATGTTTTTGGCACCTATTGTCAAATCTGTTTTTTTTTTAGCTCTGTGTATGTCCACGCATGCTAATGTGGAAGAGTAGGTATGTGTGGAGGTCTGAGGACAACCTTGGGTGTTGGTCATTGGTGTTCCACATTCTTTAAGAGAGGATCTCTCAGGATCCACTGTGGCATATGTAGGCAGCTGAGCTCCAAGGTTCC
>NW_008453184.1:0-594 GCF_000622305.1 Nannospalax galili
ATCTCCAATTACAGTAGGGAGTCATCGCATGATCTCATAGCCATTCATTCCAGAGAAGCAGTTCCTTCTCCACACTCTCCAACGGGCAATAGATTCCTTCTTCCTCCACTGGGTTTCAACTTTGAAGTGCAGGATTAATTCCCTTATTTGTACTTTATTGCTTGTCAGGGTCTATCTGGCAATATGGCTTATCAGATTCCTTTCCTCTGTCAGGCCATGATCTCTGTGTTCTCAGAAGCCAGCCCAGTCTGTGTTTGTCGATTGAAGAAAACTGCTGAGCAAGGGTGACCACCACCCCTGCCACGGTGCTGCCCATGGAACCAAGAGTGGCTGCAGGGTTTATTCACACTGAGGCAGGATGGAGCCATGACTTCATCGCTGTATGACACTCATCCTCATTCCCTTGGCCAAATGAGACTAGTCATATATCTACTTGAGGGGGTTATTGCGAGAATGTCAGCGAGTATAAGTTCAGGAACTTGCAGGTCCCAATGTGTGCTGGGTAGTTTTAGTTGTCAACTTGACACATCTGGGTAGAGGGAGCCTCAGCTGGTGAATTGCCTCCATTGGACTGGCCTGTGGCCATGTCTGTGG
>NW_008453185.1:0-591 GCF_000622305.1 Nannospalax galili
GGAGGAGTGGCTGCCGCTGGTGGTGACCGCAATGGTGTTTTGTGACCAGCTTCTTAAACTCAGAATGTTCTCAAGGTCCATCCATATTTGTAGTGTAACAACTTCATTCCACTGAATGCTCCCTCGTATGTATAGCACATTTTGCTGCCATGCATCTGTTGATGAGAACTGGGGTATTTTTCACCTTGGGGCTGTGTGTGTAAGGTTGCTGTGAACATTGAAATACAGTTTTTTGTGTGGACATGTTTTCCTTCTTACAGGATTCATGTTGACTTATGTGGTAATTGTATGTTTAACCTTTTGAAAAACATCCAGACTGTTTTCCAAAGCAGTTACATCATGATTCCATTCAAACCAGCAGTCTATGAAGGCTCTAATTTTATCCATCCTTGTAGCACTAGCTGTTGCCTGCTTTTTTATTATAGTCATCTTAGTTGGTATAGGGGGATAGCTCACTGTGGATATGGTTTTCATTTCCCTGAGTATTTTTTTTCATGGACCTCTTGGTCATTTGTATATCTTTGAAAAAATGTTTATTTAAATACTTTGTCTCTTATGAGTGTGTGTGTGTGTGTGTGTGTGTGTGTGTGT
>NW_008453186.1:0-594 GCF_000622305.1 Nannospalax galili
GGTGAACACGGCAATTAATGGCGCTCTTGCTTCAATTGCTCAGGATTTACCTCTGTGACTTACTGAGACATTAGAGCCTCTCTACAGAACTTAATTGCCCTGTAGATTCTTCACGCTTTTTGCATTATCCCGTGAATGACATAATAGAATCACTACCTCATTTACCATTCCGTAAAGGTTTAATTGAGTTCATCTTTTTCCCCCCCGCCCTTCAAATGGTGAGGAACTTACAGAATCAAAACAAATTCTCTGGGGCTAGAGAGATGACTCAGTAGTTGAGAGGGCTTGCTACTCTTCCGGAGGACCAGAGTTTGGTTCCCAGCAACTATATCCAGTCAACCTCCTGCGACTCCAGCTCCAGGGGACCTGGTGCCTCTTCTGATCTCTGCAGGCAACTCTCACACATGTGGCACACACGCAAAATCTTTTTTAAAAATTCAAATTCTTGTTCGTAAAAATGAGAAGATGGTTGAAGATTGTCTCTTTGCAAGTCAGGTCCTGGCTATTTATAAAATACCTGAAGTAAAGCTGGGCATGGTGGTACACAGCTTTGATTCAGTGCTCTGGAGGCAGAGGCAGGCAGATCTCTATGAG
>NW_008453187.1:0-594 GCF_000622305.1 Nannospalax galili
AGGGGGATGCAGTCCATCATGCTGGGGCAGGAGTGATGGCAGGAACAGGAAACTGCTTAGTTGCATTATATTGGCAATCAGGGAACAGAGAATGGACAGAATGCAGGGCCAGGCTATGAAACCTCAAGGCCTACCCCCTATAGCCTTCCCCATGAACATCTACTTTCTAAAGGCTCTCCAACATTCCCAAACAGTGACATCAGGTATTCAATTACATGAGCCTGTGAGTGATGTTTCACTTTCAAACCATAACATTTGTTTATTTAGAACTTCTGGGAATTGAACCCAGGGCCTCGTGCACATCAGGCAAATGCTCTACCACTGAGCTATACAAGTCCTTAATTTGTCTTTCATTCTCTCTGATAAAAACCAGAATATTTTAAGCCTTATATATGAGTTCTTGTTACCAGCTTTATTGCCTCCTAGAGAGTTTTACAGAGCTGGTTCTCCTCCCCAGTCCACACTCTACCTGTTTACAAAGCTGCCTTCTCTGATAGTAAGCATAATGCATCTAGCTTATTTTTATAAAACCTTAAGTCTGAGGGGCTGCAGAGATGGCTCAGTGGTTAAGAACACTTACTGCTCTTGCAGAGG
>NW_008453188.1:0-594 GCF_000622305.1 Nannospalax galili
TTTTTTTAATAGAAATGGAGGCTTTTTACTCAGAAAGTATTTGTGACAGTTGTTAGAGCTTTGTCCATTTAGATTCTCTTTGGGGTGCAACTCACAGAATATACCTTAGGCTTCTGAAAGTTCCCCTTTTTGAAGTGGGCATAAAAGCTTCTTTACCTATGTGAGCAATACATGACGAATTAGAAGGAATGACTGCTTACAACAGAACATCCATTTGAGATGTAGCCAAGAAACATTAAACTTACTCCTGTCACTTGATTCCTAACTTTTTGCTTTTCAAAGGCTACAAGATACTTAGACCTTTAACTACAGCATGTTCATTCTCAACAAGTAATGAGAAAGTATTTGTGCTACCTGTTAGCACTCTGTCCACTTAACTTGTCTTTGGAATGCAATTCACAGAGCCTGTCTTAATCTCCTGGGAGTACTGTTTTTGATGTGGTCTACTAGGCACCTTTGCCTGTGCTAAACAACACATGGTGAACTGGAAAGCACCACTGCTAACACCAGAGCCTCCATTTGAGATGTAGCCAAGAAACTGGCTACACTTCCTTCTCTCAAAGAGTCAAAGACAGAAACATGTTCACTTGCTTC
>NW_008453189.1:0-594 GCF_000622305.1 Nannospalax galili
CTGTGCTGCTGTTGACACCTGAGGCTACTTGGTAAGAAAGCATAATACTTATATCTCTTTAACGTCCGCTATTTATTTATAGTCCATTAAGGGGAACCTGTGGTGAATGAATTTTCATTTTTCACACTCCATAGATATTGTTAATATTTCCATCTTAAGATTTGTTTTAATCAATAACTAGCATATAACTGGGCCTACCACATTATTAAAATGTAATTAAAGTGTAATGTGAGATTCATATTTAAAAGAATATATTTAAATATATGCAAACTAGGATTTCTGACCTTTATAACACTTAACTGACATTGTTATGGCCAATATCCTTTAAATACGTGAGCTTTCATTTGCTGCAATAGTAAATGAGCAGCTGCTTGTTTGGCCTTAGCATAGACTTGAGTTTTCATGTCATAGACAATTTACACCAAATTTTGTACAGAGCAAGTTTATATAATATAAAGAAGTCATCATCTTAATTCCCCTTCTCCTTCTCCCATAATGAATGACATAAGGAGACTCTGTTAATACTTTTCTGCTACATGTACTGTTTAGCTAACACTTGGTATGACTGAATTCCTAATTTTATGCATAACAAGC
>NW_008453190.1:0-594 GCF_000622305.1 Nannospalax galili
CCTTGCTCCTTATTCCTTGTGGCTCTTCTAAGGCCTATCATTTGACATACCAACTGAAAGCATGGAGACTTTGTTCTTTACCTTGATGAGGCTCAGACTCCATCCTCTCTCTTAGCACCACAAGCTGCTGGAGTCTCTATTAATCTCTTTTTGCCTCCCAGCTATTGTTTTCTCTTTTCTAAAATTGTCAGTGCAAGTTGAAGGTTCAGTGCTGGGTTTGGTAGTTCTACTCTGCTGCATTTACCAGGAACTCTGCATGCCTTGCTGGGACATGTGCAGTACAGACCTTGGAAAAGTTAAAATTGTTCACAAGAAATCATGTATTTTTTACTCCTTGCTACCAAGAAAAATGAGTTTAGCTTACTATGCTTAGCACATGGCCTTCTTTATCTTCAACCTTTTACTGACTCATTGTATGTATTTATATACCTTTCCATCTGAATAAAATAAAAATTTAAGATACTTTAACCTCACAGCCTTTTCTAGTTACCACACTTCTCATCCCCTATGCAGGCAAACTTTTTTGCCTTTAGAATTATTATGGACATATTATACATGTAAGATTTAAAAATTCAGATAGTTGGGCTGGAGAGA
>NW_008453191.1:0-592 GCF_000622305.1 Nannospalax galili
GTGTGTGTGTGTGTGTGTGTGTGTGTATTAGGGGCAAAAATCTAAGTAAGCATTTTCCAAAGATCTTGGATCAAGGTTTGAGTGTATCCGCACCAAGTGAGTTTCTACCTAGTTGCCTAGCAAGATCACATGCACGGTTGAGAGTGGACCTAACACTCTAGATCGTACAGTATTGTGTGCTAGAGGTTCAGGCACGGTGGTGAGAACTCACTAAGTACCTCAGGCTTTCAGTGAAAGATCACATTACCCTAGAAAGACCAGAGGAGTTCCCCTTTATTCACAGGGGATACTTTTCCAGACCCTAGCAGTTGCCTGAAACCACAGATAATATCAAATCTACATTTCCTTCCTACACACCTATGACAAAATTTACAAAGTAGACATTAAGAGATTAACACCAGTAACTAATAATGAAATAAAACCATGATAACATTGAAAAGTTTGTTTAAAACACAGATTTTTTTAAATATTTTATTTATTATTTTTATTTTATGTGTTTGGGTGTGTTGCCTGCACGCATGTGAGTGCACCCGTGTCGTGCAATGCTAAGGATGGTTCGTAGTCACCATGTGGGTTCTGGGAATCGAACCCA
>NW_008453192.1:0-594 GCF_000622305.1 Nannospalax galili
AATGCCGTGCACATACATCCTTGGGCATGCTGTGGTCACTGTCTGAAAGAGCAAGGAGAATGGATTCTGTCAAGGGGATTGTGCCTTAGCCACAGGAACACTGATACCCAGCCCCACCTTACAGGGAAGTAAGGATTGCTTTTTGCAAAGCGGTGAATTTGCACTGACCCAACTTCAGAGAGAGGGAAAGAACAGAAGAGTGTTTCCTCTGTTATCACTAAAATAACCCGGATTGTTAGGCTGTTTGCTCAGTTGTGTATTCAGTCAGTCACACCACAAATATTTGTGGAGCACCCTGTGGCTCAAGCCACCTGGGTCCTGGACCAAAGACAAACCAAACCTCAGGGAAGTTGAATCTGGTAGGAAGGGGCAGACAATCTGTGCAGTTAGCAAGCCGAGGGTATCTGGCATGGTGCACATTGCCAGGTGCCACGGAAGAGCAGAAGCCAGAGAACCAGAGAAGGGGAGAAGCTCTGAAGGGCCAGATGCGGCCTAAGCCGAATCCTCCAGGTCCACTGACCCTGCCTTCCATTGCGTGACCCATCTCCACAGTGTCACCCGCAGTCTGCTCTGCCAAGATTCCCCCTGCCCCCC
>NW_008453193.1:0-594 GCF_000622305.1 Nannospalax galili
GGTTGTGAGCTGCTTGACATGCGTGTTGGAAACTGAACTCAGCTTCTCTGCAAGAACATTAATGACTGTTAATTGCTGAGCCATCTCTCCAGTCCCAACTCTCCAATTATGTACTGGGGCCTTAGATGAGTCTTACTGGGTGGTCTGCTGTTAACACACAGAATTTCTTTGCATATCAAAGTGCCTCAAACTCAGCCATTAGAAAATCAGTCTTCCAGATTAATATTGCTGAAAGCAAAGTCACAAAACGGTTCCAATGTTTAAATTAGTTTTTACACATAGCTGAATTATTTAATTGTCTGTCAGAACACTAATTAAATGAACCGTATAATGATTTAATAAATGAATTCATCAAGTCTTCAGGAACAATAATCATTAATCATTTCAGGTGATCATTTCGAAACAAGGCCAATGCATTGGAATGGTGGTATTACTTATTTATGAATGGGAAGGACACTCATTACGGTGATTAGTGCATTGTAGCTACATCTTTGAATCAACAGAAGGAAGAGCACCATTCACAATTCTTTGTTCACTGTGTTGCTTAGAGTGAGTTGCAAAATTTCCTTTTGATACTCCATAAATATATGCCCC
>NW_008453194.1:0-594 GCF_000622305.1 Nannospalax galili
GTTTGTATGTGTGTGGTTTATGTATACATGCATGTTTATGTGTGTGTACTTGTGCATGTGGAGGCCAGAGGTCAATGCTAGGTGTCTATTTTTTGAGAGAATGTCTCTCACTGAATCTAACGCTCATCAATTGGGCTAGGCCAACTGTCCAGAAAGCTCGAGATCCATCTGTCTCTGCTCCCCTGACCCTGGAATTACAGGAACATATCAGCATGTTCAGATTTGATGTGGTTTCTGGGGATCTGAACTCAGTTCCTCGTGCTTACACAGCAAGCATTTTTATCAACTGGGCCATCTCTCCAACTCACAACATTTCTGATTGAGACATCCTGCTCCTGCAGAGCACTCTGGTTTTCTCTGACAGATGTGCTAATAAGAGGTCCAAGCTGTGTGGTGTTCACAGAGCCTTTGAACTGGTGTTTAGAGACTGGTATTCACAGAAGCTTTGAACTAAAAATGGTATGAGGAGATGACAGTCAAAAGGTACAAAATCCTACTTGAGAGAAATACGAAGTTTTGTTTAGTTTTGTTTTGTTTCCATCCTAGTTCTGTCGCACAGTGTGATGAGTGAAGTTAAAAATAGAGTGTTGTATA
>NW_008453195.1:0-594 GCF_000622305.1 Nannospalax galili
TATTCATGAAAATCAATAAGACAAGCCAGCAGAAGTATTTGTGAAAGAAATAAGCAGGCATTTCACAAAGAAAAAAGCTGAAAGCAGGAATTCTGTAATGTAATTTGAAGAACTAGGAGAAACTTGTCCCTAAAAAGGCATCTGTTAAACTGGTCAGAATTTGCAAAGGCAATCACATGACCTCTGGAAGCTGATCAAAGGCTTCACTGCAAACTGAGAAGAGTTCAACAGTAATTCTTTATGACTCAGATAGAGCAATGAGTGGGCACAGCTTTCAAGCTACAGGCTGTACCCACCCCCACCTGCTTCCTTGCCAAGAGCTGTTCCAGCTAGGTGGGATAGTTCTCACCCTTCAGTCCCTGGGTGAAAGATCTTAATCTGGGTTACAAAGCAGCAGATTAGCATTGGCAGATCCCATTTCCCATAGCTCCACAGTGCTAGAAGCATACCAAGTGGGTGGTAGAAGACAGGTAGTGCTCCCATTCCCTTACTCCCAGAGATCTAAGTGGGGGCCCTGGTGAAGAAGGAAGTCTTCCATTCCCATGGCTCTGTCCTACAGATGAGCAATTCTGGAAAGCAGAGTAGCTGAGTGGC
>NW_008453196.1:0-594 GCF_000622305.1 Nannospalax galili
GAGAGAGAGAGAGAATGAGAAAACTGCACAGATAGATCTAGGTTCCTTACATCTTAATTTATTCTGCAGAGATGTACTGTGGTCCTATTGCATACACTGTTCCAGGTCCTGCAGATGCACAGTGAACAATAACAACAACAAAAAGATCCCAGCTCCCCAGGAATTCATGTCCTGAGCAGGAAGACAAATAACAAGCAATATTACTAATGCTACCGAAGTATGAAGGAAGGCCAAGCAGGGAGGCAGGTAGAGAGTCAGGCGGGGAGCAGAAGCCTGTGATTTTCAGCGCTCTGGGACATTGCAAGCTGCAGAAGGAGATGTTTGAGCAAAGACCCGACCTTGCTGAGGGAACAAGTCACATGGCTAGCTGGGCATAGGGGGACATTCGGGAGAACAGGTCAGTAAACAAGGCTTCTTTCCATTTAGCTTAAAAGTTCTCTTAGCTAGCTTTAGTCTAATTAAACCTAGACTGGGGTGGAGGAGGATTTCTTCTGTGACTGGGCCCTCAAACATGACAGTTCCTGATACTTGCTTCTTTTCCTAAACTCCAGGCTACTTTAGGAAGGCCCAAGGGCACAAAGACCTGACCATAGT
>NW_008453197.1:0-594 GCF_000622305.1 Nannospalax galili
AGCAGCAGGCCAGCCTTGAATGTACACTGCATCCCCTCTATTTCCCTATCAGCCTTGATTTTCACACTTAGCTCCCGATAGCGCACACAGGCGAGGAGGGTACACTGCTGTTCCTGCAGGAGCTCAGCCCCCCAGAGACCCTGCAGCATGACCCAGGAACAAGTGGGCAAAGCCACCTTCACCTCAAACAGTGCTGTGTCTCTGATACTGGTTGGCATCAGGTGCCTAGGCCTGTAAGCTGTGTGTTCAGAGCTATAAGGACGCGCAGGCTAGACCTGTGTCCCTGGACCCTAGGCACCTGTGAAAGCAAAGCGAGTGGTTCCCTTCTTTGGAAATGGGACCTCTGCACATGCAGTGAAGTTAACGATCTTGAGATGAGATCATCCTAGATGTAGGGTGGGCCCTAAAGCCAATGACTAGCGTCCTTATAAGGAGAGAGCTCTGAGACACAGGCCTAGGGAAAGCCTCTAGAAGCTGGAGGGAGATGGAAAGAATCATCAACTTGCCAAGGATGCCAAGGGCGACATCAGCCACCAGAAGCTGGAAGAATGGAGCCAGTCAGGGTCCTCCCAGAGCCTCTGAAGGCAGCACAGC
>NW_008453198.1:0-594 GCF_000622305.1 Nannospalax galili
TACCTACATGCAGGTATAACACTCATACACATAAAATAAAAATAATAAATACAATTTTTTTTTTTTTAAAACGAAAAGACAGATGCTCTGTTTTGTAATCAGAATGCACATGATTTTCCCCAGGATTACCATCGACCTTCAGTGGAAGAAATTCTTGAGAATGCTTTGATTGCAGACTTGGTTGCAGAAGAGCAAAAGAGAAATCTTGAGAGGAGAGGGAGGCGCTCAGGCGAGCCTGCAAAGCTGCCGGACTGCAGTCCTGTGCTGAGTGAGCTCAGGCTAAAGGAAAGGCAGCTGCAGGAGCGAGAGCGAGCGCTCAGAGCCCGAGAGGAGAGTCTGGAGCGTAAGTCGGCTCCAGCCGGGGGCGCAGGCGCGTGGCTGTGTCTGAACAGAAGCTTATACACACAGGCCGGTAGAACCTTCTGTTCCTTTTCTTGAGACGGGGTCTCCCTGTAGCTCCAGCTGGCCTGGAACTCGACTGTGAAGACCAGGCTGGCCTCATCTCACAGAGATCTGCCTGGCTTTGCCTCCCGGGTGCTGGGATTAAAGGTGTGCACCACTGCACCCGGCCTTTTACATTTCTATTTGATTTCT
>NW_008453199.1:0-594 GCF_000622305.1 Nannospalax galili
CTTGATATGATAAAATAGACTTTGCAGATGGGATTAATTCAGGAGAGGAAGACTATCCATTTCTGTATTAGTTACTTTTCTGTTGCTGTGATAAAATATCTTGACCAAAAGCAACAAAAAGGAAAAAGGGTATATTTTGGCTTATGTTTCCAGAAGGATGACATCTATCATGGCAGGAAGGTTTTGCAGCAGGACATAGGAGCAGGAAGCTTGCTGATGACATTTTCACCTTCCAAAAAGCAGATAGAGAAAATGTGAGGTAGGGTGAGGCTATAAACCCTGAAAACCCACCCCCAGTGACATACTTTTTCCAGTAAGGCCACCTCCTAAAGGTTCCATAGCTTCCCCAAATAGCACCACCATGTGGAGATCACATACTGAAACATAAGAGCATTTGAGGGCTTTTCTCATTCAAACAACAACATCCTGATTTATCCTTCTAAGGGGGTTGAGAGTGAGAATCAGAGTGATGAAATGGAAAACAAAGGTCAGAAAGGAGAGGGATGATACGATCTTGGCATTGAACACAGAGGAAGGAGACTTAGTGCCCTCTCAGAGCTGGAAGAGGAAATGTAATGGAGTCTCCACAGACAC
>NW_008453200.1:0-594 GCF_000622305.1 Nannospalax galili
CAGGAACAAACCTTCTGTGGCATTAGAAGATTCTTGTTGCCTACCTTTAGAAGACGGTGGAGGGTTCACTGGGTTCTACAGTTTATCCTTGGATGACGGGGGCTTAGGTCATAGCAGGAGCTAGCTGTGCTCTTTGTAGTTGGAGCACAGGATGCCACACCATTGCAAGAGGAAGTGGGTTGGATGGATGCTGGGTTAGGGGTCCCTACCTGATGCTAGAGTTCAGGACACTACACAGTCCTCTAGGAGTGAGGTGGACTGGCTGCTGGTGGGTGGGTGGACAGACAGGTTTTGAAGGTTCCTATTTGGGGTGAGGATTGCAGAATATCATGTGCCTTTGATGACACAGTGGGTGGTGTGACTTTGAAGTTTTTGAGAATATGCTTTATGTACACAAAATCTTTAAATATTAAGGAATTCCAGTTCATGATCTTTTTTCTTCTATTCATTGTGCCTTTAGTATCATTTTTAAGAACACCCTGTCAAATCCAAGGTCATGAGCATATACTTGTTTTCTTCTCCAAGTTTTATGGCGTTTGCTCCTATTGTTATCAATCCATTTATTTTATGTGTATATGGTGTGTGAGTGTGTGT
>NW_008453201.1:0-594 GCF_000622305.1 Nannospalax galili
AAGCATCGTTGTGTAAGTCAGAGGTTTACTTTGGTCTTCCAGAATATTCGAGTCCTTACGTTTTTTGATGTAAGGATTCGATTCTATCACTTCATATTTTCACAGCCAGCAGAAAGAATGAAAATACACCAGGCCCCTGTACTCGGTGGAGACTGCTCCCAAATCTCAGTAAATTGCACATGGCTCTCACATCTAGGCATAAAGACTTTTAATCTCGACATGCTGCCAAATTGCAACTTAAAGAGGTCAAACATTTATTCAACGTGTTTTGAGCATTTTTATTTCTAATTTTAATTTTTTGGGAATTATTTTTATTTTATATATATGAATGTTTTGCCTGCATGCATATAAGTGCGAATGTGCGTACAATGCCTGTGGAGGTCAGAAGAGAGTGTTGGGTTCTCTGGAACTGGGATTATGGACTTAGCTGCCATGTGGGTGCTGGGAACTACTAGGTCCTGTGTAAGAATAGCCAGTGTGCTTAACCACTGAGGCATCCCTCCAGCCCGTATTTTTGTTTTATGATACAGGTCTTATTAACATGTAGCCCAGTCTGATCTTGAATTTGAGATCGTACTGTCTCAAACCTTCCCA
>NW_008453202.1:0-594 GCF_000622305.1 Nannospalax galili
TATGGGTAGGGCTAGGTATAGACCTAGGTTTAGTGATAGGGCTAGGCTAGACTTGGGTTAGTGATAGGATTAGCGTTTGGTCTATGGTTAGGACTAGGGCCAGCTTAGACTTAGAGTTAGGGTTAGGGTTAGGGTTAGGGCTATGGTTAGAGATCAGGCTAAGGCTCTCTTAAGAGCTAGGTTTGGATTTGGATTGTGGTTATGGTTATTCCCATAACCACATAACTATACCATTAGGTATAGTTCTAATGTTAAGGAGGGCTATGGATATGGTAGGGATAAGGATTTGGGTCAGGACTATGGCTACTGCTAGGGCTAGGGCTAGGTATTGGGATAGGGCTAGGATAGATTTAGGTTTAGGGTCAGAGTTAAAATGCTGCTTACAGATAAGACTAGGGCTAGGAATATGGCTAGTGCTAGAATTCAGCCTAGGACAAGGGCTAGGGCTAGAATTTGAACTAGGTCAAGGTTTAGACCTCGTTCTATGGAAATGGTTAGGTCTAGGCTTAGGACTGGGGTTAGGGTTACACCTAGGGCTAGGGGTAGGGTTAGGTCTAGGTTCAGCCTAATGTTAGGATTAGGATTAGGATTAGG
>NW_008453203.1:0-594 GCF_000622305.1 Nannospalax galili
CCTGCACCCTTGTGCAAGGCTCCTCTGCTCTCCATGGCTAGGTAACCTCCCTCAGCTAGTGGACCATGGATCGTCTGGACTATGGTGTGATGGAGACAGAAGGGGGCTGGCTGCAATATGTAGGAACCACCCCTACAGCCCAAGCCCTAGGCACAGAGACAAGCAGGAAAGCCATGCCCCACAAGAGGCTCATGCATCTAAGGAAAAGAATACACAGGTGCCAGAACAGCCCAGGCGGCAGCCAGCAGAATCAAGGTCAGCGACCCCTGTGAGATCCTGGTATGTCACCTAAGACCATACCAGAAGCACGGCTTTCACCACTGTAGGAGCCAGGTCATGGGAGGGAGGTACACCTGGTCACCAACTCCACCCCTTCCTTTAGATCATGACAGAGGAGAGAAAAGGCCATAGCACCTCCCCTGACTCTCGAAGCTGCCATATGACCCCCACACTGCAGCAGCTCTACCCGACTGGCCTGCAGGGCTACAGATACCCTTCCCTCATGGGGGACCTCCTCTGCCCTCAGAATTCCAGTCCTGGAAGGTCCTGACCTGGGAACCCTGCCGGCCCAGCATTTGATCTGAGATCACCCTA
>NW_008453204.1:0-594 GCF_000622305.1 Nannospalax galili
AAAAACATAATATTTTTCCAGCAGCATTCATCAGCCTGTGAAGTACAAATTAGTATGTTTGGGGATTGTACTGTTAGAATATTTGGTTTTAAAAACTGCCATTTGACTTACTGACTGAAGTTTCATAAAAACAAAGTCATTAAATGAGATCTAGTTTAGTATCAGCTCAGGATAGAATGTCTATCAAATTTTTGCTCAACACAGACTTCTTTCTGACATTTTGCACTATGCAGTTATACTACGCATCAGTGTGAAAAGGTGTTCTCAGCACTAATGATTATAAAACCAAAACACTGTACAATATACTATATACTATGTCTTGCAGGATGAGCTATTCAGTTGAGATTTAGTTCTTTATGTATATAAAAAAGCACACATATCTCATTAGTGGAAATACTTGCCCTAAACTTTAATAAATGGGAAAATTATATGCTTACCAAATAATTTGAAAAATAAATTTATTTTTTATTGAGGTTTTAAAATTTCATACAATATTTCCGACTCACATCCAGACCCCCTCCCACATCCATGCCCTGCCTCCATCAAACCCTATGCACTCTGCCATACATGCTGAGTCCTATTCATTCAAGTGTT
>NW_008453205.1:0-594 GCF_000622305.1 Nannospalax galili
TTCATATTCTAAATAAAAGCTGTTCTCCTTTTAGTGGCAGTTAATACTGAGAGCTAAAATTCAGATTACATAATATCTAACACTGAGTCAATATATTGACAGCATAAAAGCCATGCCAAGAATGTGAAAAAAAACTTTCAGCAAAGCTTAATTTCTGTTTCATTATCAGTGTTTCTATTTTTACTATGATTTTGTGCAGATTCTGCCTTCTGTATCAGACAACGTGTTTATGAAAATGGAAATGATACTTGCTTTATTATTCCCTATGAAATTAGGGGATATTAAACCAAAATTAATTCTACTAAGGTTTGAGTGGTAAAAGAATTGAGATTGCCAGTTTGTGTGTGTTATAAGAAAACAAGCCTAGACTAAGTCTTCAAATGGGGTACTAGATAGACTGACTCTTTGAATGGGGTATTAGATAGAATCTTGGAATGGGACACCACATAGCTCTTTGAATGGGGTGCCAGACAGACTAACTCTTTGAATGGGGTACCAGGCAGACTGACTCTTTGAATGGGGTACTAGATAGACTCTTTAATCGGGGTACCAGACAGACAAACACTTTGAATAGGGTATCAGACAGATTAACTC
>NW_008453206.1:0-587 GCF_000622305.1 Nannospalax galili
TGTGTGTGTGTGTGTGTGTGTGTGTGTGTGTGCCTGTCCTCAGAGTATTTTGGAAGCCACATTTATACCCCAATGTCATTGCTGTATCCACATATTGATTTTTATGAAAGTTTGGATCCGTGGGTACTGAAGAAGATCAACATGTGGATCCTCACCTGCACTCAGGCCAGGCTACCTCCTCAAAGCCAGGTCTCTCTTCTCACTAGCTGTGTGATGCCACAGGCTTCTCAGCACTCTGCCAGAGTCTCAGGAGCTATCTTTGGAACCCCAGGAAAGCCACCTGCTGTCTCTGACTATCTCTGGCCTGTCTGGTCCAGCAGAGGATCTAAGGGTCAGTTCTTCCAAACTGGTTTTAGCTACAGAATTTTTTTCCTAAAAGGACTGCTAGTTCAAAGTCCAGAAGAAGAGGTCTTACCCACTCTAATTCCTCTCTAGCCCACCCCTCACTGTGTCAGAATTGTGCCCAGCAGAGCTACCATAAGGCTCAGTCCTCTGGCCAAGCTCATGCCTGTCTTGATTCAGTACTTATCCTCCTACTACCCCAATGACTCTCTCTCTCTCTCTCTCTCTCTCTCTCTCTCTCTCTC
>NW_008453207.1:0-594 GCF_000622305.1 Nannospalax galili
TGTGTACACTTGTAAGTGAATCTGTGAAGGGACAGAATAGTTACTATATTTCCAATAGAATTACTTTAAAGTGTACATTCTTTGAGTTTCTTGGGATCTGCCTGTGATTCTGAGGTGCCCAGTGAGCCCCTGAAAGTGTGGTATAACATCATGGTGTGTCACAATGGGAAAGGCTAATAGACTTTGTATCAGACATATAAAGGACTTTACATTTCATGATGAACCAGCAAAGTAACACCAGAACTGTTGGTCAGTACAGTTGATAGATGCATAGATGATAAGTATTCGATAGATGATAAACAATAGATAAATAAATGATAGATAATAAAAAGACAGATACAGGAGAGAGAAAGATGCAAACGGAGACGTTGGAAAGAGCACCTAGGCGTATCTCAGTGAAGTGGAAGGACTCCAAAAAGCCAGAGGAATGTGATGACAGCTTACTTAAAGGAGCAAGAATTAGACTGACAAAAATTCCTCAACCTGAAGGTGAAATCCACAGTAGGAATTTAGAACTCAGAGAGAATGACTGTTGCCGAAGTTCATATCTATACACATGAGAAAAAGCCAGGGTTCAATCCCTTCCTGGAAAGC
>NW_008453208.1:0-594 GCF_000622305.1 Nannospalax galili
TTTTTTTTTTAATTGCAGAGAAACAGTGCATTTTAGAAAGTGGGAAACAAATAATGTAAATGACCTTCCCATAAGCAACACCTCAATGCTAAAAACTGTGCTGTCTCTAACTCACTGGGAAGTATATTTTCCCCTTTTTGGTGACACCTACCAAAACCAGGGAGGTCTCCTGCTTCAAGGATTAAAAAAAGGAGCATTTGGTTTGCAGAACAGGTGCAAAAAAAGAGTTGGAACAGAGACTCCAGAAGACACCCTGGCCTGACCAGATTGAGGCTCAGTGTTCCTTTTGTTTTTGTACAAGGTTTTGTTTTTGATGCCCAGCTGGATAGTATATGAATACTCAGACAGCATTATCTGTGAACGTCTAGTACAGATGCATGGTCTCTCAGCGACTCTACCTGCTGCAGAGGTCACCATTCTGATTCTCCCCAGCAAGAGGTGTGGCCAGAAATGTTGCCTTCACCCTAAGGAAAAACACCATTCTGGCCAATAGAGAGTCCACCCTTCATACAATGGTGTCTCCCTGATGAAATTTGAGGAATTTGCTATTAATATGAACTTTATTTTCTTTTACTGTGGTCAAATCATTTTTTT
>NW_008453209.1:0-594 GCF_000622305.1 Nannospalax galili
AGTTCTCCCCCGGATCCGGTTCTCGTGTAAGGAAGCAGGACTGGCTTTCTTGTTTGCAGGGTTCAAGGCAGAATATGGACACAGGGCCCTGCATCCATCAGTCATTAAGGACATCTCATCACCAGAAACCGCAGCACCATTGATGTGGCCAGATGTGGCACAGAGCCCACAGATGTGCAGCTCCTAGAAGGCCTAGGAGGGCCAAGATGCTCAGCTCCTGTGGTAGATGTTAAAGAGATGTCCGAGATCCAAATATATTTGTAGGCAGCTGTTAAAGGGACAGACCACCACTCTAAGATGTTCACATGCCTTTGAGTAGATGTTAGCCGACAACTACCATGAGATATAGTTTCATGGAACACCACTTCTCTCTCCAAGGTTTCCAAGAAGACTTGGTTGTCATCTAGAACCATGTTTTCTGAGGCAACAGACACCGTGGCCACGTACAGAAATGTGGTCCAGGCTCCCTCCCTCTCCCTTCCTGTCCTTCTTCATATCCTTGAGCAGGCTTCTCTGGAGCTGGTAGAGAGGGCCAGCCTGTCCCCTGCGGCCATTCTGAGCTTTTCCTCTGGGTCATTTTATCCATGGCATGGC
>NW_008453210.1:0-594 GCF_000622305.1 Nannospalax galili
GACTGATATTCTTCATCACTAAAGTTGTTATGACATTTTATCATATTGATGCTAAATTGACCCAAGTTTTGTCAGAGCCCTCTTCCAGGCTTCTGTACATAAGTTAATACTATGTAAAAAAATAAACCCACATGTGAATATATCTATACTCATAGATAGATGAATAGAATATTCTATGAGGAATGAGGAATTTTTAAGACACAAAATGCACATTTTATTTAGCATATAACATTAGTATTGAGAAAAACAAAAATATTCAATAACTTCAGCTTCTGTAATTAGGGTATTATCCTACAATACTAGGCATTATATCATTTCTTGTACCATACGGTTCAGCTTTAGTCTTTGACATCTATTTTCAATGCAAGAGAACTAGACTCAGGGCAATTTGGTGTTCTATAAACATAGAGTATAAGTAGTTCATTAATGACAACTATAGCAATTCTTTATTCTTGTTATTATTCTTAATTTTTCTCTCAGAGGATCAAACCTATTTCCTTGTACAGCTAGGCAAAAATTCTAAGATTGAGCTACATCCCTTCATCCTTTCTTGTTTTCAATATTTAGCTTATTTTTGTTGTTTTTATTTTATAT
>NW_008453211.1:0-594 GCF_000622305.1 Nannospalax galili
TTGAGAGCAAACAGACCACTGGGCTGCCTCTTGGGGAACAGAGAAACAGCAACCAGCAGGGGAGGTCAGACATCTTTTATAGGCAGTTAGGTGCTTGGGTAACTTTCCATAATGTAGGCTGGGCAGTTTAGCTCAGGATTGGTTGTCTCCTGATAAACAGAGGGACTTTCCTGGGGCTAAGCCCGGACATGCCATTTTAGAATATTGGGATCTGCACCACCATTTTAGGAGTCTGGCAGGAACCTAACACATTGTACATTTACTTTATTTATTTTTTGAGGCGGTTCTAGCTATGCAGTTCAGACTGACCTTGAACTCACTCTGTAATGGAAGAACGATTCTCTTGCTTTCATTTTTAGGGTTCTGGGATCACAGGCATATGCCACCATACCAAGCCCATATAGCATCCTTTCTCTTTTTGAATCAGGATCCCAGGTAGCTCAGGCTCACCTTGACCTCATTGTACAACCAAGAATGCCCTTGAATTTCCCCCTCCATCTCTCAAGAGCTGGGATTACAGGCATGTGGTACCATACCCAGTCTACATCTCACCACCTTCTCCTCTTTATTGTCTTCACTTTCTTCCTCTTTTTT
>NW_008453212.1:0-594 GCF_000622305.1 Nannospalax galili
TCTTCTGCCCAAGAGGGTGTTGGCTGTAGACTTTTTTCCATTGTTGTTTGGTCTGTTTTGTAGGAATAAATTTCAGGTGATAATTATCAGAAAATTTCCAGGTTTTTTTCCTTACAGTATTGACTTTTGTTGTTACCTGGGTGTGGTTCAGTAAATCTTAGGCTCATCTAATGAGCACTATCTTGAACCTTACTTAAGAGGCACATTGGTATCAGCCTATGCACAATTCACTTGATAAACTTCAGTGTGACAGCTTCTTTGCACTTTAGCTCTGAAGTCTGAGTCAGACTCCTTTCTTTTACAGCTAAGTCGGTTTGTGAAAGCAGCATCTTACCTTTCTGATAGATCAGGCTTTGCTTGAAGAAAACAAGGAGAGCTTCTTGTCTTTTGATTTTCAGTGAAGGGTTATGTACTAAAATTTTACTGCTGGGAGGTGCGTGTGGCTTCCAGGATCCTGGCGAGGCCTCCTCCTCCCACCGTTCTTACAACAAACTGAAATAATATTCCTCCAAACTACAGTTTAGGGAGCAAAGATTGGGCTTGCTAACAGAGCATAGGGTAGCAGTGATGGGATGCTTGCAAAGGCATTTTTTT
>NW_008453213.1:0-593 GCF_000622305.1 Nannospalax galili
ATGCCTTTAATCCCAACACTTGGGAGGCAGAGGCAGGCAGATCTAAATTGGAAGTCAGCTTGTTCTACATAGCAAGTTCCAGGCTAGCTGGGGCTACATAGTAACACTCTGTCTCAAAAAAAACCAACAACAAACCAAAACAAAACAAGCCAGGCATGGTGGTGGATGCTTGTAATTCCAGTACTGGGGAGGCTGAGACAGGTGGATTCTTGAGGCTCATTGGCCAGCCAGCTAACGCCTACTCATGGAGCTCCAGGTCAATCAATAGGAGAGCCTGTTTCAAAAGACAAGGTGAATAGCTCCTGACTTCTGCTCTCCCCATACATGCACGCACATATACTTGTACACACATGAACATGCACCCACACACATGTATACAGACATACAAAGAGAGTAATATAAGTAATAACATAAGCAATGGGCAGGGATGGAAGTACACACCTTTAATCCCAGAACTCAGGGTGCAAAGGCAGGCAAATCTCTGTGAGTTCAAGCCTAGCCTGGTCTACATAGTGAGTTCCAGGTCAGTCAGGACTACATAGTAAGACCCTGTCTCAAAAAATAAAACAAAACAAAGTTAAAGTTCTCACTAG
>NW_008453214.1:0-594 GCF_000622305.1 Nannospalax galili
CCCCCCCCCAGGTTCTGATGGCTAGTTACAGTCCTAATTAAATCCATCTAGCTATAGACATGACACAAATCCTGGGACTGATTAGTGATTGTGCTGGTTAGTTTTTGTCAACTTGACACAAACTAGAGTCACCTAGGAAGAAGAAATTTCAACTGAGGGATTGTTTCTCTCAGACCGGACTGTGGGCATGTCTACGGGGGCATTTCCTTGATTACTACTTGGTGCAGGAGTGTCCAGCCCAATGTAGATGGT
Organism: Nannospalax galili; assembly: GCF_000622305.1. Lineage (NCBI taxonomy): Eukaryota > Metazoa > Chordata > Mammalia > Rodentia > Spalacidae > Nannospalax > Nannospalax galili. The sequence goes on from NW_008453214.1 coordinate 253, forward strand.
GCTATCTCTGAGCAGATAGGCCTTGGCTATATAAAAAAAGTTAGATGAGCAAACCAGTAGAAAGCAAGCCGGTAAGCAGCATTCCTCTGTGGTCATTGCTTTAGTTCCTACTTTGAGTTTGTGCTTTGATTTCCCTTGATGATAGCCTGTGAGATGAAAGTCAAACCCTTTCCTCCTGAAGTTGTTTTTGGTCAACCTCTTTTATCAAAGCAACAGAAAGCAAACTAGAACAGTTATCTAGTAACATCATAAGACAATTCATTAGACAAAGGCTGCTAGTAGGAATACAAATGGTACAAACACTGTGGACATCATATGGAGGTTCCTCAAGAAACTAAAATC
>NW_008453215.1:0-594 GCF_000622305.1 Nannospalax galili
TATACAATACATATTTAAGAACTACCTCCAACCCCATTTCCCATTTCTTCTGCTCTGCCTCAGACTCCTATCACAACCTCAAGATAACAGACTATGTGACATCTGTTGCTTTTTTAAAAGATGAAAAGAGTCATTTTGTTGGAGAGCGCCTTGGTAAACATGAGAACGGGCTTTGGAGTGAGGTCTGTTTCTAGCTCTGCCACACAGCTGTAATTCTTGGTCTCTCAGTTTTCAGTCTTCATCCGAATGACCCCCACCCTCCCCTTTGCACCTGTAATTCCCTTCCTGCACACATTCTTTCCTCTGCCTTTGCTCCATCGACTCAGTGTCAATCACTAGTCTTACCTTGACACTGCTTTCCTTTGCCATGCATGCCCACGGTAAACAGCGTATTAATGCACATAGTATTATCGGTGCCTTTTTAATTCCTAAACTGATTGGCTCTTAAGAGATTTTTTTTTCATTTGATTATTATTACATTTCATAAGGACCTGCCCTTGAACAGTGATTATTTTTGCAGGCAGATTTCTAATTTCAGGGGAACAGTGAGGATCAAAGGTTGTGCCCCAATAACCAGTCTAGAATAGAAAAAAA
>NW_008453216.1:0-594 GCF_000622305.1 Nannospalax galili
GAACTTGCACTGAAGGGCATCTGGATACAAATGCTTGACCTGATAGGACTTGACATGCATGACAGAATGCATAAGTTCTTATGGGGGACTATGGGGGGCATGGATGGGCAAGAGGGTATAACTTGATTAAGAACTACTATGTGAAATGCACTAAAATACTAAGGAAATATTTTAAAATTACTACTATTATTTTTTAAATATCCAAAAAAAAAATTTTCAAGCCAAGCTATTCATGGTTCCTACATTTCTTCTACAGGATTGACCTGTGCCCATATCTGTGAGGCATTTTCTTGATTGCTGAGTAATGTCAGAGGGCCAATCCAGTGTAACTGGTGCCATTCCTGGACATATAGTCCTGTGTTGGATGTAAACATAGTCTGAGCACAAGCCAGAAGAGAAAGTCAGTAAACAGCTTTCCTCCATGGTCTGTGCTCCAGATTCCTGCCCCAAGTACTTCTTTGGCTTCCCTTGATCATGGTCTATGAACGTATAAACGTATAAACTGTTTCCCCCTTAAGTTGGTTTTGTTGAGTATTTGTAGCGCACTGATAGACAGTAATTAAGACAAACACCATTGTGATATTATAGTCAAGA
>NW_008453217.1:0-594 GCF_000622305.1 Nannospalax galili
TCTGCAAGAGCAGTCAGTGCTCTTAACTGCTGAGTCATCTCTCCAGCGCCCTCCCCAACTCTTTATAGGAGAGAATGTCTTCTTCAGAAGCCTCCCAGCAAACTCATCTCACCGATTTGGGCAGCGATAAGATCACATGACCCCATCTAGCCCAGTCATTTGCTGGGGCCTCCCAGAATCAGAGACCGCCAGTGGAGCTTGGCTGTTTTGACTTTTGAACAAAATGAGGATCCTGTTCACACAAACGGTCGGGGGGGTGTTATTTATTTATTTATTTATTTATTTATTTCATTTGTTTTGTTTTGTTTCGGAACTGCTGGGGGGAACCAAAGGCTCACATGTGAGGCCAACACTCTACCACTGAGCTACAGGGCAGTGGTTGCTAGTGACTTACAGCCATACAGTGGCTACGGTGACTCATCACCTCACACCATGCAAGGTGAAGAGAAGGCCGGTGACTCTGCAGGAGAAACCTTGGAGGGCTTCTTGGGAGGAAACATTGGTCTTGCATCTGGAGGACTTCTACCCCTCAGTTTCCCTCCTTTCTACTAGGCCCTTCCCAGCCCCAGGCTGCGCTGTAGTACCATGCTTTCT
>NW_008453218.1:0-594 GCF_000622305.1 Nannospalax galili
CCAGCCTGGTCTGCATAGTGAGTTCCAGGACAGCTGGGGCTCCAGGGAGACATTGTCTCCAAAAGACCAAAGAATTAAAAAGAAGGAAAAAAAAAGTAATAAAAATTAAAAACTCTCGGGAGTCAGAGGCAGGGACTCTTCGAGTATGGTGCCAGCCTGGTCTACGTAAAGAGTTCCAGGGCAGCTATGACTACATTGTGAGTCTGTCTCAAATAAACAAACAAAACCCCCCAACATAAGGAGCTACTTTTTCCCCCTCCAGGCATCAATTGAGGCAGAAACTTCAGCAAAACCAGGACATGGGCCATAGAGTTGTAGAGCCACCACGAAGGGACAGCACAGGGGGATAGTTTCCCATTTATGCAAAGCCAGCAGCCTCTATCCCCTCCTGGACTGGCCCAAATGGGGTTTGGGGGGGCAGTCCTACTTGCTCTGCAAGACCTTTTTTTCCTCTGCCTTCCATAGGACCAGCAAGGCACTCTCCCCCACTGCTATGCAAGCTGGCTGTGCCCTGTGCTCATAGCCCTGTTCCAGCCATAAACCACAGAGTAACCAGAGGCCCTCTTTACTTCTCACCACAGAGGGATTCTGATT
>NW_008453219.1:0-594 GCF_000622305.1 Nannospalax galili
GTAAGCCAAAGGATGCTTACTTACTGTTAGGTAGTTGGAAGCCAGAAGGGGATTCTGTATATGGGATTTGGTACTTTAAGAACCAAAACTACAGAGAAAAGCACATTGTGGTAAGGAAAGCAGTGTCTGTTAATGTGGGCACAGAGATCTCAGGGTTATTAGTGCAGGAAACCACACAGAGATGCAAAAAAGGTTTAGAGGTCAAGGAATTTACTGATTCTGGGCTCTACAGCAACCCAAAAGCAATGGAGCTCACTCCTAAATGGTCTACACTTCAAGCTCTAGCCTTGATAGCCTTCTCAGTAATATTGCATCTGACCTTGTCAGTTTCCACTACTGCCTCTTGTATTTACCATACACAAACTGCCACTGTGTCAACAGCCTCCTAGGCTTCTTGACTGCTCGTTTTCAGGTCTCAGGAATGGATGGAACCCACTTCTAGTGCTCCATAATATGTGGATTTGCATTTGTATTATATTTGTTCTTTAAGACTAATCTGTCATGCAGAATGAGATACTGCCAGATGAACACTACGTTTCTCCTGAGACCAGGAGTGCCAACCTGTTGGCAGCAGAGCTCTTTACACTCTCTGGC
>NW_008453220.1:0-594 GCF_000622305.1 Nannospalax galili
AATACTCCTTATTCAAAATGCTAATCTAAGAGGGATTTTCAGACAAGACAAGCAAGGAAAATGACAGCATTGAAGAGAGACATATGGACAGAAATCTGTGGGATGTATGGAAATAACTTTAATAAAAAGGATAATTTTAATGTTTTTCTGTAAACCTTAGTCAATAATACGCTCACACACAAAAAACATTTGGGAGTTGGTGCACATTAAATAGGTTACGGTCAAAATAAACACAAAGCCATCTCGGGAAAGCAACTAAACACTGGGATATTGCACAATAAGCAATGACCAAAACACCAAGACAGAAATTTCAAGCTGAAGAAGGAAGTCACTTGGAATTTAGACACCTGAAAAGTCAGTGCATCCAGGACCAAAAATCCTAAGCCAATGTGGGGTCATGAGACTAACACTTTGAATTCTAAACTTTGATCAATCTGTCTTCCCTGTTTTAGCTTTTTGCTGTAAATTAATCAACAAATACATATTAAGCAGAAGTGTTTATTCAGAATTGAGTTCAGCAACACCCAGCAACACTGCATGAATTGGGAGTGAAATATCGCATTTAATCATATTTAATCATCAACAGAGTCCCAT
>NW_008453221.1:0-594 GCF_000622305.1 Nannospalax galili
CCAGCGTCTTTGACAGGAATGGTATTTGGTATTTAGAATGCTGCACTTAATGACTTGGTTCCTAGAAAATGAGGTCGTCATTTGAAGGACCAAAGGGTGTCATGAGTAATCCTACCTGGCACAATGAACTCTGCATATGAAAGGGAAAGAGGCTTTTCAGGAGAAGCTCTGGGCTCCAAAGTTGCTTATCATTCCGGAGCACTCAGCACAGGACTCCAGTCTGGGCTATTTTCCACTAGAAGCCTAAAGAATGAAACAAGGAGGCCAGACACGCCTCCATCTTGATGTTGCCAGGCCTGTGGAGCCCCCGAGTACTAAATTCTGCATCCTTAGCAAACAAGTTATGGAAATGGATATGAAAACACATTTTAGACTAGGACATTGCAAAGTACAAATGGCCATTTTCAGTCATTCATTTGTTCACCGCATGGCTCCTTTTAACATTTTATTTGAGCAAAGACATGCATCATTTCTTTTTTAAAAAATTTTATTATTTTTATTTTATGTGTATGTGTGCATTCCTTACACGTAGGTAAGTGCACCTGTGTATTGCCTGCATGTAGGTAAGTGCACCTGTATCGTGCAATGCCCACA
>NW_008453222.1:0-594 GCF_000622305.1 Nannospalax galili
ATGATTTATCATGCTCAATATTAATTTGATGCCAATATTATATATTCTACAGTAATTTTCATTGAATTTTAATTTTGACTTTGATTAAAAATTTTATTTCTTAAATCAACATTGATGCTAATTCATTTTCACCTAAATGTAGATTTTGACGTTTATCGAAACAGTGAATCTTAAAAGGCAGTATGTGCCTTAGACTTTCATAGGACTATAATAACGTTTTCAGTTATGTGTGGAAACAGTATACACACTGCCTGCCATTTAACACTTGCCTTTCCCTATTACTATGATCCCCACATAATAACAGAGGAAACACTAAAACCATAACATTCACCTTGTTTTCTTCTATTGTGCTTCTAAAATTACATTTCACACCATAAACTCATTTGGAAAATGAATTAAAATTTCAGGCAATGTAGGCATACAGCCAGATGCTCATGTGGTAGGTTTCAGTAATTGTTCTAGTTTGTTTCTTTGTTGCTGTAACAAAACACACTGACCATTACCAACTTGGGGAGGAAAGGGTTTATTTATCTTACATATCCAGGGTCACTGTTCATCAGGGAGCCCAAGGTAGGAACTCAGGGCAGGAACCTG
>NW_008453223.1:0-594 GCF_000622305.1 Nannospalax galili
AGTGTCACTGACAAGTGGGACACAGATGAACTGACACAGAAAACAGGTGCTTTGAGGTTTCTGGCTTGGCCAAATCCAGTTGCTATCTTCTGTAGTCATGGGTAGAATGTCCCTCAGAGGCTACTAACTTAATCCATGACATAAAGACTGTCCTCAATAATGAAGACTCGGTCTTCCACTCGGGGCCACGCTACCACTGTATTGTGCAAAAAACCGATCTTAGAGACATGGAAGGCGGCCAAGCTGTAGAGAGAGTTGTTGAAAAAAGAACAGGTGGTCATTTATTAAGTTAAAGCAGAGCTTTCACTTACAATTCAGCAAGATTGGGTACCAGAGCTCCAAGGAGCCCACAGAAACTGTAACAGTGAATCGCACCATACAGGACTATGATAACTGCGGCCTTGGGCATTAAGTCACAGAAAAGTTTGTTTAACAAGCATCAGAGTGGGGCGCTCAGTGGTTAAGAGCATGAGCTGTTCTATTTCCAGCACCCAGGAGAAGCAACTCACAACCATCTGTAACTCCAGCTGCAGAGGATCTAACATCTCTGGCCTCTACAAGCACCTATACTCACATGCACAATCTACACACAGA
>NW_008453224.1:0-593 GCF_000622305.1 Nannospalax galili
GAGAGAGAGAGAGAGAGAGGGAGAGAGAGAGAGAGAGAGAGAGAGAGAGGACATGCAGAGAGGGGAGGGAATCGAAATACAATCAGAATATATTGTATCAAATGTAAAAAATATCAATTAAAAAACAATAAAGGACATGAAGTTGTGGGGAAGGAGGTGGAAGAAATGGAGGAAAGGTCGGAATATGATCAAAATACATTGCATGAAGGTGTCAAAGAATCAATTAAAACATTTTTAAAAGAAAGCACATTCAAATGGATTTTCATTTTCATACCCTGGAACCGTCTATGAGTATGGTCTTGTTCTCAAGACAGTTTTCCTGTTGTCCCAGTGCAAAGTGTCCAGTTTCTCTTTGGCTCTAATCTCTTTAACAGCAGTAAACACCTTGTCTGACTCTACCCTGTCTCTAACTTTAGAGGTATTAAGCCCCTTTCCTCCCCAAGTAGTACATTTTTCATATCTTTCTGCTCCAATTTTTACTGAGTTCTCACCCTAAATCTGGCTAAGTGATAATCATATAACAACTAAATGCTGCACTGTTTTGAACTTTGCTACACCAAATAAAGTTGCCTGTTTCTTTTGAGACCATCCTC
>NW_008453225.1:0-594 GCF_000622305.1 Nannospalax galili
TTTGTTGTTTTTGACTGAACTGAAACTTGTTATACAGAGAAAGAAAACACAAGATTTAAGTTCATTTTCCTCTAAACTAACTGGAATTATTTCTGAAATACTAAATAGTAAACCATTTGTCTATTTTTGTGTCTATTTTGATTCTCCTTTTATTGCATGTTAGGTTCCAATTGTCTTTGGAACCTATTATACCTTATGATATTAATAAAATGTATATATTCATTTAACAACATTTACTGAGTATCTACTTTAAGATAATGAATTTTTAAACAAACCACCCATTATGGTTTGAATATGAACAGACTCATGTGTTGAGGCCTTGGTTCCACACTGATGGCATCACTTTGGGGCATGCTGAAACTCACAGGGCATCTATATTAGTTACTTTTCTGTTGCTGTGATAAAACACCTTGACCAAGGGAACTTATAAAGTGTTTATTTAAGCTTACAGTTCCAAGTTCCAGAGGGATTAGAGTCTGTCATGGTAGGGAGGCCTGATGAGGTGGCCAGAGCAGGAGCAGAATAGTAAGCACTTACATATTCAAGCAGGCACAGGAAGCAGAGAGCTACTGGGGATTCTGCAAGGCTTAAGAA
>NW_008453226.1:0-594 GCF_000622305.1 Nannospalax galili
CTTTCCCTGGACTGAGACTGTTTACAGAGGCAACCTGTCTCCTTTAGTGCCAGAAGATAACTTACTGCTCTTCCTGAGAAAATAATCTTAGGAACAAAAACATCACTAGACTCTGGCACTGAGTAAATTCCTACAGCTGTGGTCCGCAGTGTCCAAACCGCTCAGCCCTTCTTTGCAGCTACCCTCATTCTACTGAAGGGCTTATCAGCCCTTTGCTGTGTTCTTTGAAAAAAGGAACACATTCCTTGCCTGTGGCAGGTCTGGCTCTGACTCTTATTTCAAAACTTTAAACTCCTTCCATTTTTTGCACTCCTAAATCTAACAAACAATATCAAATAGTTTGAGCAATATTGCAATTATGTGAGCAATAATAAAGTATAAAGTAGTACACATTTATAGCTCAACATGCAGGAAGATCTAATCAGGCAAAATAATCTGTTTTTAAAAGTCATAAAAGGAATATACCTGTACATGAAATACTCTATATTTTAGCCTAATTGGTGATCATAATAATGGATATAGAGATTGGGATTTATTAGGTTGTACACATATTTTCTCATTTTATTTCCTGTTTTATAAGAAAAATAATATAGT
>NW_008453227.1:0-594 GCF_000622305.1 Nannospalax galili
TAAAAAAATATTTTATTTATTATTTTTATTTTATGTATATGAATGTATTGCTTGCAAGTATGTAAGCGTACCCATGTTGTTCAATGCCCACAGAGGTCAGAAGAGGGCGTTGGATTTCCCTGAAACTGGAACTCAGGATGGTCATTAGCTGCTGTGTCCTCTGCAAGATCAGTCTGTGCCCCTAATGGCTGAGCCATCTCTCTAGCCCCAGTAAAATTTTTTCTAAGAGACACTGCACACTCGAAAACCATCACTATCCTTTCAAGAACAACAGGAAAGGTGGCTTTCAGGCATATAGGAGATGAAAAGGAGAGCCTCATGGTGTTTTTCTTTCCTTATTGGTAGCAGAGTGAATGGTCCCAGAACACCTTGTTACTTCTCTCATTATCCCATACCCCTTTTCTCCATATGGGGATCAGGGTGAGTGGCAGATGGGACCTAGGGTTCTGATGGAATCTATACAAACCGGACTAAGTGAATCTGAGCAAAGGACACTGGATTGTGCTGCCCTTATCTGCAGACAGGGACTGAGTTAAGATACTTGACCTGGTGTAGGGGCTGCCAGACCAGTGTTTGGAATTCAGCACTTCCTGC
>NW_008453228.1:0-595 GCF_000622305.1 Nannospalax galili
GGAGTGTTCTTTCTCTTTCTACATATGAATTCTCAACTGCCACCTCAATCCCACATCTGCCTGGCAGATTATATGCACAGCTGCATGTGGGTCCTTACTAGTCTACAAACAGAATATTACGTGCTAACTGCTATGCATTTTGAACAAGTTAAAGGAAATACTTAAGAGAGGGGAGGCATCAAATGTACTTATCCTTGAATCCCAGCTTGCTTTTATTATTTTTCTTTTCATACCCATTCCTTACTGCAGAGTATGAAATTTGCTTGAGTAAAAGAACATTAGGAAAGTCAATTCACTCACTTGCCAAGCTGTATGTTCTTCATTAATGTTGATTCCCATACAGTACTACAGCTATTGTGTAGTCTGTGTGTGGACTACTCTGTTACCAATGGAGTTTGAGGGGTATAGACAGAACTGGGTATGTGTGGCTGTGGTAGACATCAAGCTCAATGTCAAGCAAGGACGTGATGCTGAAAGAAAACAGCAATGGTTCAACTTCATTGTCTCCCTGCCTTATTGCTAAAAGACACCCTTAGTAGACATTTGGGACCTGTTGGCTTGTCAGCTGTTACTTTCTTTTTTTCTTTTTCTTTTT
>NW_008453229.1:0-595 GCF_000622305.1 Nannospalax galili
TATTGATGGTGTACAAAATAGAGAAAAAATACAAGAGAAAAATAACAATTTAGTCATAAATAAAGCCAGCATGGTGATGACTGCATGTAACCACAGGATAAAATAAGAGAGTAGCGTGAGCATGAGGCCAGCCTGTGTCACATAGTGAGACCCTGTCTCCAAGAAATGTCATTCACGCAAGAAACAGACATTCAAAGCACTTAAGAGCTTAGGCTCCAAATCAACCCTCAGAATCCAGGATGATTTGGCTCTAAGGACCCCACAGATAACCACATCTGTGGATGCTCTGAATCCCCCTATGGCAGATGTCAGAGTCATTGGTTGTCAGGCTCCTGTTGATGGACTCACACTGAGGGACACTTGGGCACACAAACTTGACTCAGTAGGCATTAACACGTATCAAAGAAGATATGAAATTAGGCCGAGGGCTATGTTAGTGTGCAAATGTGGCAGGGAGTCTAAATATGATTAAGATATATGAAATGCATGGAGGGTCAATAAAAATTTAATGGTAATAATAATAATAAAGATTGAAGAGTCTTTGCATGTAACTGTGCACATCCTCCCAGACCGTTAAATCATCTCTAGATTTTTT
>NW_008453230.1:0-594 GCF_000622305.1 Nannospalax galili
TGCTGGGTTGAAACTCTGACTAGGAGAAAGAATAGTGATGCTGCCAAGGGTGGAAGGTTCTAAGATCCCATTCAAGCCCTTGCATTCCTTCAGGGGCACCTGGGCTTAGGGACATTAACTCAAAACAAACCACTGACCAATGCATATGGCTAAGACATTTATAACAGGTGAGTGCTGATTCCTTTTTACATTGTGGAATATAAACCCATTTTTATAGCATTACATATAGAAGAAACCCTATTCATACCTTCTGTTTGCTCTATTAGAAATAAAATCTGAGGTCCAAGGATCTGCCAATACCATACATAGAGCACGTGGACAAAGGGAAAGCAACTTAGCCAGGCAGATTTTACTTTTGTGAAAGGACATGTGTTGCATGATCAGTCAGATCTAGCATGCAGAACCCAGATGCTTGATAGGTTTTTATCCTTTAAAGCACTTAGTCTTTTTCCTATTCACTGGGGACCAACTTCACAGTCTTTCCCAGTTGACTAGTTTTTAGTTTCTAAAAAGTAATTACAGGGGCTGGAGAGATAGCACAGCGGTTAAGAGCTGACTGCTCTTGCAGAGGACCCAGGTTTGATTCCCAGCACC
>NW_008453231.1:0-594 GCF_000622305.1 Nannospalax galili
CTGAAGAGGTAACCCTAAAATCTTTTAGGGATTAGATAAGAGCTCCCAAGTGCTTACTTTTAGCCAAGAAAGAAACTGGCTACTTTGGGGTCTTTTTACCCTAACTGCCTGGCTAATTTCTATCTCCTATTCTTATCATACCACCTTCTGAAGGGGTTTACCCAAAATGCCAATATGGAATCGGGATGCAAACCACTCTGCCTTCTTTCATGCTGAACAGGGAAGCAGGGTGAGGCAATTGGGGTACCCCCTCAATGTGTCTATCATCTAAAAGACTCCCAAATTGCATCACTCTTAACTATAGGGAGAAAAGAAGATCCTTGACTAGTGCCTAGGAGATGTGAAGGAGAAGCAAAGGCAAGAGTAGTTAAGTTCTAGACAGGGAACCAGAAAAAGTCAGAACAGGGCAAATTTCAAACGTCCAAATCAAAGTCCATTGGAATTTCTTGACAGGGGCTTCCAAAAGCATTCATCTACTGGGTTCATCCTCATTTTTCTTTTGGTTCTTTTGAAGTATTTCTTCAGAACAGCTTTCCTTCTAACAGGCTGGACTGATGATTGATGAACTCAGGATTTGTTGTCAGGCACTTTGAT
>NW_008453232.1:0-595 GCF_000622305.1 Nannospalax galili
GGGGACATTCTGACACCACCTTCTTCTAAAGCCTCTTCAGAAGTTATATCTAGGGCCCTCCCCACATCAGACTGCAATGCCCACAGTGCACTGACTCCCAATGATCCCCTTCAATCACTCTGCTCTTACTTCTACTCCCCCTCCTCTAGCTACCCAGGGTTCCAAGGCCCTAGCCCTCTGGTTTGGCCATGTACACCTTAGCTTCATGATTTGTCCCCTCTTGTCTCTGCGCACATCTCTAGTAAGATATAGGCCTATGTGATCTGTGTTGTTATCACACACCCCCAGCTTCAGACTATGGGTAAATTTCTAGGAATAGGGTAGATGTGGAAGACTTGAGGGATTTCCTGAACTGTCTCACAGGGTGGACCGTTCGTTCAGAAGGCTAAGAGTGCTGCCAAACACAGACATAGGCAGCTGGCCCCTGTGGCGAATCTCAGGTGACAGGTGGTTATGGAGAAAGAAGTGAGTCACTGCCACAGTCTCCTTGGTTTATAAGAAGATGCACATTAGTGTTCTCCAGACAGAAAGAACCAGTTTTTTGTTTGTTTTTTTAAAAATATTTTATTATTTTTATTTTATGTGTATGCGTGTA
>NW_008453233.1:0-595 GCF_000622305.1 Nannospalax galili
TTGCTGATATGAACCTACAACAATGATGACAGCATACATAAGATCAGTGCAAACACTAGCAGACGAAAACCAGCATAAAACTGTGGAAATGGGCAGCAGGCCTCAATCTTGGCTGAAGAACTATTGGGCATCTAATTACTGCTGGGTGAGGAAGAACTGATCTTCTTTGAGGGGTGACTCTAGTTAGGCTCACTAGACCCCAGTGGAAAGAAGTCAGGGGATACAAACTTGATAGGCCTTAGCATAAATGACAGAATGCATGAAATCCAGGCAGGGGGTCTATGGGAGAGTGCTGATGGGGAAGGGTGTATATAGATGATTAAGATGTTGTAAAAGAGATACACAAAATTCAATAAAAATTAAAAATAAAACAAAATACAACTATACAAGCATATGTGGTAATCAAAAATTTGAAATTGATGGTCAGTAAACATGACATGGAAATTTTGTATGGGAAACCATACCTCGCCATATGTTCTCACTGACCTCCATCACAGTTGGGGTTTTTCAAAACAAAGACTCATTTAATTAAATGCATAATGAGCAACCTTGAAAATCTTTACAAAAACGAGTTTCATTGGCAGCTTTCGGACTC
>NW_008453234.1:0-595 GCF_000622305.1 Nannospalax galili
TCTGTAAAGTGCTCCTTAATTGGGATGTTCTAAACTTTTCTCATGACGAAGCTGTATATGGGTGTTATTGGGGAGAGATCATGGAGATGAAATACCATTCCTCAAGGCATTTCATGAATGCACACTATCAACATGACACGTGGTCACTGATGTTGACTTGATCACCTGCATAAGTATAATCAGGTTTCCATCTAGTTCCTGGGATCACTGCAGAGAGAATAGACCATGATACCTTTCATGAAGTTCATCCACAGGTTTTTTTTTTTGCACACATATAGGTACTATTTGTGATTTGGGCTTCTAGCTATCTTGAACCTGGATGTCCACAGGACAGAAAAACAACAGTCTTCCTCAGCGTTGAATGAGAATGTACCCCTCCCTCTGGTTCACTACAGTGACAGATCCAAGCTTTCAGCTACCATCTGAAGGCCTGCTCTTAAATCAGCCAGTTCCAGCAGGTAAGAATTGATCTGGAAGACAGAGATAAAAATAGTCTGCTTTTCCCTTTTCTCAGCTATTTCTTCGGTTGGAGCACTGCTTCAGTGGGTGTACATCCAGTGTCTGTTTCTTCAGGCTGATTGTAGCCAGAACGAGA
>NW_008453235.1:0-595 GCF_000622305.1 Nannospalax galili
TAAGTTGTGATTTTGTTTTAGAATGCATTTGTAGCAGTTTCTGGTAAGTACTTGAAAAACTCACTATATTATAGTGAAACCATTATAAAATTGAACAAAATATCTTAGGCTGAACACACCATTAAGAATGCTGGTTTCAAAGTAATCTAACTGCTAGCCTGGATTGCTTCTCAGTGGGTTATTATCACTCAAGTGAAAAGAGTATATTTAAAGTACAATGAAAAAAGATATTACTTATATTCTGAAAACATATTAACCTACATCTATCAACATTATCTACAGTATTGTCAAATACATATTTTTAGATCAGGAGTAGCTTCCATTTTTGGTAATAAAAGTTGAGGTTACTTGGAACAACCCTTCCCTCTAAAAACAATAAACACTACTAGGAAATTTGGCTTTTCAACAATCGTCTTGCAAAGCAAGGAGGCAAAAAAAAAGCAGGGAAACACGTGCTCAGTATTTAAATAAAATAACATAAGCAGAGATATAAGCACTTAATCTTCTTTCCCCTTGGGGGCACCTGCTGAGGCTTGCCAGAGTCTGGGCTCCATAGCATTGCTCAGTCAAAGACAGGGGACTGAAGTTCTATGTC
>NW_008453236.1:0-590 GCF_000622305.1 Nannospalax galili
CTCTCTCTCTCTCTCTCTCTCTCTCTCTCTCTCTCTCCCCAAGGCTCTTATGACAATCAGTGCTACTAGAAGTCACATTCTGGTGACGAGGAAGGGCCCCTCCTTGCTTTGCTAATCCAGCCCAGGTCTAAGTGCCAAAATATCTCCTGACAAATGAGACATGAAGAGAATGAGTTTTTTACATGTAAACTTTTAGTGCAAATAAATATTTGGCCATGCTGGGCACAGGAAAGGTTTTCTTGCCTGGCTGGGGAGTAGCTAAAGGGTGAAGGTTTGAGCAACTCACCCCCTCACTCCTGCCTGGCGTTAACTGAGGTATCTCACTTCACTCACAAGGACGGGCATCTGAAGGTCTCTGGGAGAAACTGGGTAGAGGTGGCTGGCGTCATTCTTGATGTTGCTGAACTGATAGAACCAAGGTGTACTTCACCCAGGCTAGGGTGAACCTTTTAATCCCCGGGTCCTCCATCTGTCCACCATGCTCTGAGCCCTGAACTCTGACCTCTTTCAGATACTTTCCCCAGGTGCCCTTGTCCTTGACTCTCAAAGGGGCTTGGCTAACAGAAGTTACTGAAATGGAGGTCAGGAGG
>NW_008453237.1:0-595 GCF_000622305.1 Nannospalax galili
AAGATGTGGAAAGTTTGTAGGAGTAAGAGGTTGTAGATGAATAAAAGGAAACTTTACTGTCTGAACACCAAAGGGCTCTTGTATACACTATTCCCATAGCATGTACGATAGTATGCACAGGAAATCCAAGCCAGTCGTAACCCTAGCAGAGATGGGGGAGGTGGACAAGAAACCCCAGCTCTAGCTGAAGATCTATTGGCATCTGAGAGATGATGGAAGAGGATGTGTCAGCTTTCTTTACATATATGATGCCTAGTACATGGACCAGACTCCAGCAGATGAATTGACACCCAAGAACATTTGGGAAACACAAAATCGATTTTTTTGGCCTTAACAAAAATAAAGAGAAGACATGAAGTGTGGGGTTGGATGATCAGGTTGGGTTGAGAGGACAGAGTTGGTGTGAAGATTATCAAAATGTATGAAATTTTAAAATCAATAAAAATATATACACATTGGGGACAAAAATCATACTCTATTGGCCATATTATATACATAAGACAGTTCATTAAATTGGACAGGGCCTGTGGGAGGATGTAAGGGGACGACTCTAAAGCCATCAAACAACATTATATGAAAATCACAAAAACTCATA
>NW_008453238.1:0-595 GCF_000622305.1 Nannospalax galili
TATGCAGACCAGGCTAGCCTCGAACTCACAGAGATCCACCTGCCTCTGCCTTCTAAGCGCTGGGACTAAAGGTGAGCCATGACACCTGGCCATGCAGAGATTTAAAATAGCTAAACATATAGGACAGGAGAGTAAAAAGTACCCATAAGGCAGGAAACGGGTGGGGGGCTCTAAAAAGAGGGGGAACAAGGGGGGGTAATGGCAGAAAGAAGATAAACTATCACAAGCTCTCTTATACATTGAATCTAGATTTAATTGTGCACGCAGCACACACACTCAAAGCAGAAGGAGAACTGTTTGGTCCTAGGAAAAAGATCAGTTGGGGGGATTAGAGGGATGAGCGAGGGTAATTGGGAATCAATACAAGCAAAATGCACTGATATATTTCAGTGTAAATGTCATCATGAAACCCGTTCATTTGTATGCTAACCAAAAGCATGAAAAATAAAATGGCTAAACCGAATAAATCTGAAGGCGACCCAACAATAGGGCCTCATTTCCGTACATAATGACCACTTGTCCTTGCGAATCTGAAACAGCCTATACAGTGAGCCCTCGATGAACCTGTGCAGAACACTGACGGTACAGTCTGAAA
>NW_008453239.1:0-595 GCF_000622305.1 Nannospalax galili
GTGAATTCATGTAGGCAAATATTAGCACTGGAAAATTTACCTGGTAAATGCAAACACTTTAGCAAAACCCAAGAGTAATGATGAGGGGAACTGAGGTGTTTGTTTCCCATTTCACAGAGTAAAGCAACCAGCCTTGCATTTGTCTCAACATGTAGTTTGTTTAGCTTCTCTGAGGAATCACAGCAAATGTAAATAAATAACAGCAGCTGCAAAGTCTTAGCAGGTAATGTGTATCAGCTTTCTCTGTGTGCTGCAGCTTGTCTATTTCCCTTTAAGACACTGCATCCATGATCCCTCATTTGGATCTCTCAGACACTTCGTGCCACAGCCAATATACATTCAAACATTTTGGAAGTCAGCTCCCAAAAGCAAAGTTGACCTGAATTATACATTACTTCTCAAAGTGATGACAACTTAGATCTAGCTGAATGGCTGGTTTTGTAGAATTCCATTCAGAATTATACATATTATACACATATACTCAGTTATGCATGGAATTTATAAAATGAAAACACATAAGTGTATATCAAATTTGAAGAGTTCCATAATCTGACAGTTCAGATAAAATGTGTTATATCTGTGAACAGTCCCAGTG
>NW_008453240.1:0-595 GCF_000622305.1 Nannospalax galili
CCTCTGCAAGAGTAGTCAGTGCTCTTAACTGCTGAGCCATCTTTCCAGCCAGAAGGAAAGACTTTTAAGGGGAAGAAACCACTTCAGTGCAAAGTTAAGTCATGAATATAAAGAAGGTGTACAACAAGCAATGAGCCACACGGAGAAGCTAACAAACGAGGCCCATCTTTGAGTTTCCCTATTAGGGATTTAGAAGCCATCCTAAGAAAATTCTAGACACTAGCTCTCCAACATATTGTGCCTGACTGTCCTCAGATTTTCATAACTCATGAAACACTTTATTTCTGTTTAGTTAGACACTTTTCCCACGTACACCCCCAAAACAGCAGCATGCTTGAAGTGGGAGTTTGGGAATCCCTGAGTTAGAAGTTCCTCTAAGGTTCTAGCTGGCCAGCCCTTCCTTGAACATCTCCAACTACTGAGTGCTCATCCACTCCTGCTCTAATTCCAGACTCCTAATTACTACACTGTACTTGTTTATACTTTATCTGAAAATAACTAGTGCCTTATAACTCTCATCCTTGTTTTCTTCTTGGAAACAAACAGAATCTTATACTAGCTCTAAAAGTGCTGGCCTTGTGCCCTTCAATATTTT
>NW_008453241.1:0-595 GCF_000622305.1 Nannospalax galili
GTATAATGCCCCAAAGTAATGGCTTTGATTTTCTGATAGTTTAGATTATAGCTCAAAAATGGCTTATACAACTCCCTCATTTCTTCAGTCTGACAGGGAAGTAATTTTTATTCCAGATAACTTTAGAAAAAACACAAACCATGATATGTTATTCCCCATCAACAAAATAAGCTTTCACCCTGAAAATGACTGAAGTATTTGGAGTTTAAAACTTCTGCTGTCCTCCTGACCAGTACAGAGTAAGATAACAACCTTAAATCTGTCACTGATTTGAACCTGTTGGAACTTCTGTGGTCCTTCCTCAGTACCCTACCATCTCGCAGTGTGATACTACCTTCTGGAACTGAAAACTCTCTTGTCTCTCTTTGTCTCTCAGATTCTGGGGTCCTGTTGCCACTGGTCTGTCAGTCCCTTTATTCAGTCCCTACTGGGCATCCTGGTGCTGGAGCATCATGTACCTGCCTGGATGGTACACAGTACCTCACCTGGGCCTGAATCAGTATTGGTGAGTGATTCTGTGAATCCATGATATGAACCCAGGTTCTCAACGTGGTACCTGTTTGCCCTTTGAAATATGCAGTCCCAATCCACTGAA
>NW_008453242.1:0-595 GCF_000622305.1 Nannospalax galili
TCTTTCTGCTCTCGCTCTCCTCATTCTACCTTTCCATGCTGTCAGACACTGAAAACCTACAGCACAGACTTGTAAACAGAATAGGAATATAGTGAAGAACGAACGTGCAGCATAGTGAGTGAGCTATGAGAACAGGCTTTAGGGGTAAGTAAGGAAGAGCCTTGTCTAATGTTTAACTACAGAAACTCAGCTTACAGACTAGCAAGTATCAGATTTAAAGCATATTAAAAGCATGCAGAGACGAACTTCATTTTTTTCCCACCACCCAAGGGTGTCAGGATCTTGTTGCGCAAATTCCTGGGATCGCTTCACAGCCCAAAAGATGAGGTATCCACTCGCGCCAAGAGTTAGAAACACGAAGAAGTTGGCAAGAAACCTCAGGAATCTGATCAGGTGGATGTTTTCCTCCACCTGGGCTGCTCTTTCTTCTATAATCGCTTCCTGCAGCAAGACGAAACAAAACACAAAAATCTCAGCTGTGAAAAATATCGGTAACTCAGCAAAATGAGAAATAAAAATGTCAACAAAATTTGAAGTTTCACAAGTCAGGTGACTAATGATGGAAAAGGAGAGCAAGTGACTTGTGAGGTAGACA
>NW_008453243.1:0-585 GCF_000622305.1 Nannospalax galili
GCCTGCTTCTGCCTCCAGAGTGCTGGCATTAAAGGCATGCACCACCATGCCAGGCCCTGACTCATTTTTCAATGATAAAAAACAATGCAAAATCAGAATCAGTGTCTTCAGTCTGAAAGTAGATATGTAAACGCCATCCCTGTGCTTATGTTAATTCTCTAATTCTAAGAATACAGTCATTTCTCTAGTAGCCTAGAGTCTCTTCTTGAATTTAAAGCCTCTTCCTCTTCTAGGCCACAGTAAATTCCACTGCTGCCTCATTCTCAATTGCCCTGTATATCATCTCTAGATTTTTCACCACATACACAAATAGGGAATTATGTGAAGTGATATATATGTCAAATATGTGATTTGATAATCTAGTAGCAGACATATAGGTCACGATATCATGAATGGAACCATAAGTACATACAACGTTGTAAAAGTTTTAAAAGATTTAGAAATAACTTTTGGAAGCATATCTCTGAAGGAAGAGTACATCTACTCAAAGTGCTTTCAACACTGTGATTTCAGATGCTAAGCCTAAAATCTTGACCAAAAGTGAAGGATGCACACACACACACACACACACACACACACACACAC
>NW_008453244.1:0-595 GCF_000622305.1 Nannospalax galili
ATGATCGTCTGCTCATTCTGGGGGCCTGGGAACTCACCAACCATGGGTTCCTGGCCAGATTTACATTCCCAGGTCTGTGTTTTCTCCTGAGGAGGATGCCTTAAACACAGAGTAGTTTGTTATCCCTGTGACATTTATGCTACTACTATGCTCATGCACATCTCTTAACATGTGGATCCTTATTGCAGTTCAGAAAGGTCACAGGCGGGTAAGATGGCGTTGGTGACCTTGCCTCCTGCAGCTGCAAAGCTACTTCTGGAAATATGAGGGTTAGTCAGCAGGGGGGAGGGTCCTGTTCAGTACCAGCTTGTTTTCTCCGTGTCCTATGTACAATGTGTGTTGTCTTCAGTACCAGGGTGTCACCCTCAGGTTCTACTGGACATCTGAGAGGAACGGTATGTCCTGTACTGTTTTCAGGGTCTCCAGGACACCTCTGAGAACAACTTGAGGAGGGTATCTTACACCTGGCAATGGGCTTTATATTTGTCAACCTATGGCTTCTGAGATTGGCATAATCCCCTATGTAGGGTCAACCCAATTATTTTTTAAAAATATATATGTATACACACATATATATACAAATATATATATACGC
>NW_008453245.1:0-595 GCF_000622305.1 Nannospalax galili
TTTGATCAAAACATCTTATATGCATGTATGAAATTCTCAATAAAATTTTAAAGTTAAAAAAAATAAATAAAATCATAAATTTTTTTAAAAAAGATCTTGCTTTTGCAACCCAGGTCAGAGGACATTCAAATGTACAATGATTTATTCTTTCCTCTCTTCTATAGTTTCAATTTCCTTTTAAGACAGGAAATAAAACATATGGCCTGATAGAAAGTCAGAAGAGACTGGTCAGTGGGGCAGAGCAGGCTGGGACGTACCATCCTGTGCCACTAGTAAAGGAGGAGCCAAATTTCCAAGGCTTCTGGATGCCTCACTGATTCTCTTCCCCTACCTCCCCAACAATGGTAAGGAGCAAATCAATCTCTTCTTTTAGCATCTCTCATTTTACTTACAAATTTAGGAGTGAGAGACTAATTTTGGAGCCCTTCAAATATTACTAGTGAGATGTTCTCAAGAGAAATCGGTGGTACACAGTCCTTGGTTTACATATTTCAAACTGTCAGATTTTTACAAGTCCCACTTCCAACAGCCTCCCTTGTGTCACTCAAATGAATTGCTTACATCTTTTCTCTTAGAGAAAAGACTTGTTACATCA
>NW_008453246.1:0-595 GCF_000622305.1 Nannospalax galili
AGAGAGGGCAGGACCATGGAGGTTTGTAACAGGGTGACCCAGCAGTTTATCGTCAGCCACTTCAGGCAGGGACTGCAGATTCCAAAAGTTACACAACCACGTGACTGAGAAGAGCTGAGGGGCGCTGAAGCTGGCCGTGACTCCCCTTCACATTGGTCTCATTGAAAGAATTTAGTCAACAGCAGAAATATGGTTGTGTGCTCACCCATAGTGGGGCATCACTGTTCCTGCTTCCCAGGCTCAGGGAACGTGTGTGTGTGTGTTTGTGTGTATCTGTGTACATGTGGAGGCTCAGGGAACATGTGTGTGTGTATCTGTGTACATGTGGAGGCTCAGGGAACATGTGTATGTGTGCATGTATGTTTGTGCATGTGTGGAGGCTCAGGGGGCATGTGTATGTGTGCATGCATGTATGTGGATCTGTGTATGTGTGGAGGCTCAGGGAGCATGTGTATGTGTGTATGTGTGGAGGCTCAGGGGGCAGAAAGAATGCTGGAGGAAGTGGATATGCATGTGTGTTATGTGTGTATGTATGTATATATGTATGTGAGTGTGTGTATATGTGTATGCATGTGAATGTGTTGTATGTGTGAAT
>NW_008453247.1:0-595 GCF_000622305.1 Nannospalax galili
GAGAAACAGGCTGGGGATGTAGCTTAGCTGGTAGGGTGTCTAGCATTCACAAGACCCTGGGGTCCATCCCCAGAACCACATAAATTGGGTATTTTGGTGTGTACACATAACACAGTACTTAGGAATTGAAAGCAGGAAGGTTAGAAGTTCAAGGTCATCTTCAGCTTAAGTGAGTTGAGGCCAAAAGATGCCCTGAGGAGAAAATAGCAGTGAGAAAAAAATACCATATTTGTCAGCTTCCTTAGAGAAAATAGGGATTTCATATTCTAAGGCTCAGCAACTTGGATAGCTCTTAGAAAATTAACACTCACCTACTTAAGGCAACCTCCAATATTTCCTGAAGATTACTAGTTATAAAGTCAGAAGATATTTATGAAAAGACTTTGTTAGAATCAGGAAAACAAGGGATACCCATTAACCAAAATTGTTTTTAATTTTTGCCTTATCTTATTTTAGATCCATTTCTTCATGTTACTTATTGATCACCCACTGTTCTCATCCTATAGAAGAGAATAGGACAGTTCTATAATAAAAGGTACTCAGAGGAGCTGAAGATCTGCAGACATATCCTGTCCTTGATTGGTAACTGAAGTCT
>NW_008453248.1:0-595 GCF_000622305.1 Nannospalax galili
CAAATGAGGTGTAAGAAGTGGTCTCAATCGTGCTAAAGATAGGTGCAACTTCATTGTTGAAATTCCAGGGTTGCTTTGTCAGGGTTCTGAAGTATCAGGGTGAGAATGAGTGGTTGCTAAGAGAACAGGTTGAGGGATGGGTAACAGTTTGTGGGTCATAAACATCATAACAACCTGAACAGGTCTGAATACAAGACCATTCTGGAACTTTCTCAGTAGCATGCAAGTGTCTTGGCATAGCTGAGATGGTGATGCTGGAGCCCAAGAAGGAGGGGCAAAGAGACTTACCAATGGAGGCCAGGGAGCAGTCTCAGTTCTGGGGGGTCCATAAGAGTCTTATCAAAGCATAGATGGCTGGTGGAGGAAGTGTAGGAAAGGGAATGTACCAAGGCAGAGCTGGGGAAGACCACAAAAGATTCCAAGCATCCTGGCAGGGGTGATATCACAGAGCAAGGAGAGGTTTGGGAAAGGAGTCTTAGGGAGGAAGATCTGGGAAAGTTCCAAGATCTAGATAGCCACAATGCCCTAACAGAATACAAATGGCCAATGCATGGTGTGAGAAAAGTATGCACCAAGGCAGAGCTGGGAAGTCCCC
>NW_008453249.1:0-595 GCF_000622305.1 Nannospalax galili
TGGGTCAAGTCAAAGTGGAATTCCTTCCAGTGTGGCTCCTGGTGGCCCAGGGTACGGTCACGTTCCACTGGAAGACAAAGTGGGAATGGGGTGGTCACTAGGAGCCAGGGTAGCCTGGGCTCCCGAGTAGGGCACAGGCAGCCCGAGTGGGGCCAACTCCTGCTCTACACACAGGCTTGTGTTCTGCCCTGAGTGCACACCGGGTCGCATGAGGTGGTGTAGTGAAAAACTCGGGAAGTGCTCAGCAGGCCCCCATCCCCATCTGTCCCCACCTCCAGCTGGCCCCAGGACCCACAGATAAATCACAGATAGTTCCTCCTCTCAGAGCTCCTAGGCCAAAGGGAAGATGGACCTCAGACCATTGCAGAAAGACACAACAGTTCCAGGGGAAAATAATGGCTGAATTTCAGTGGAACAGGGGACACCCAGAGCCTGTTGCCCTCAATGGGAACGAGGTAGAGGAGCTCAGGTCTGACAGTTGGGATACAGCTGTGTTTGAATTTGTCTTGGTGTCCAGGGAGAGCTGTGCAGGGAGTGGGCCAGAGGAACAAAGCCAAAGGCAGAAAGCCTTGAGAAAGGGAAAGGATATCCACTG
>NW_008453250.1:0-595 GCF_000622305.1 Nannospalax galili
AAGGTTTCATCATTGCCATGGCTGGCCTGGAACTCCTATGCAGACTGCCTTGAACTCAGAGACTCACTAACATTTAGCTCTTGAGTACTGGAAATAAAAGTTAGCATCACCTCACCTGGTCCCTCAGATCATTTTGTAAAGTTACATCCTGACAATTTCTGCCATTTCCTTGGCATACTTAATCATGTTTTTCTTATTACAACCTCTGAAGGGGAAGGGTTACCATTTTCTGTGACTTTTATGCTGTGTTCATATGGTGATCTACCTCCTCCTCCATGTTATGTATCCCATGATGTACTGATGCGTTTTCATTTTTCTGTTTTCTACATGTTTGAGTTATTCGTGCCATTGTGTGCCTAGGAGATTACAATTCACATTTAAATAAAAATTCATTACATAATTTTAATTCCATTCTAAAAAGCCTCTGGAAATATTTTCTTTCTGACTCCCTTTTATGAAATAACACTGTGCAGCACAGCCTGAGGCTCCCCTTCTTTGAGTCCCTCCTTTCTTGGAGTTTCCTTTCTTCTGTATAGCTGGTTGTGTGACCCTGATCAATGTCCACTGACTCCTAAGCATCTAAGAACAAAGCTCC
>NW_008453251.1:0-595 GCF_000622305.1 Nannospalax galili
AAAATGTAATTGATGGAAAGTGTAAAACCCTAAGTGGCCATTCCATGTAGAGGTTCACTGAGCTATAGAGTTTGGGACAGGGCAAGGGTATGAGTGGCACTTTAAACCAGCTGTGTGATGTTTTTCATTTGTGAATTAATTAGAATAAAGTAATTTAAAGAAAAAAAGGTATAAATTTAGACCAGTGTCCTAGTTACTTTCTATTGTTTTGATAAAATATTGACCAAAATTAACTAGGGAGGAAAGGGCTTACAGTACCTTACACTTCCAAGTGCCAGTCCATCTTTTCAGGAAGTCAGGCAGGAACTGAAGGAGGAACGGTGGAGGAATACTACTTACTGGCTTGCTTCCTCTGGCTTGCTCAGATTCCTTTCTTATACAACCCAGGCCCATCTGCCCAGGTATGGTACCACCCACAGTGGGCTGGGCCCTTTCACATCAATTAACAATTAAGAAAATGCCTCACAGATATGGCCACGGGCCAATCTGATGGAGGAAGTGCCTCAGTTGAGGTTCCATCTTCTCAGGTGTGTCAGGTTAACAGCTGAGAAAGAGAGAAAGAACTGTACTTTCTGGTGACCCAAGATACTAGAGG
>NW_008453252.1:0-595 GCF_000622305.1 Nannospalax galili
CCCTTGTCAAGAAATTCCAATGGATTCTCATATGAATATTTGAAAATTGCCATGTTCTGACTTTTTTCTAGTTCCATGACTAGAACGTATAATGCTAATTACTCTTGCCTTTACTTCTCCTTCAAATCTCCTGGTCACAATTCAATGTCTTTCTTTTCTCCGTAGAGATAGGAGTTATGCAATTTTGGAATCTTTTAGATAAACCCATTGAAGGAGTACTCCAGTTGCCTCACCCTGTGTCTCTGCTCAGAATGGAAGAAGTCAGAGCTGTTTGCTTCCCAATTCCCTGTTAACAATTTGGGTAACCTCTTCAGAGGTAGGTGTGATAAAAACAGAAAGTAGGAATTGGCTAGGCAGTTAGGGTAACCCCCGCCCCCAAGTAGCCAGGTTCTTGGTTAAAAGTCAAAATGTTCTTGAATCTCTTAGCAATATAAGGCCCAAAATGTCAAAAGTGTTTAGGGAGCTTGTATCAAATTCTTAAAAGATTTTAGGAATACCTCTTCAGAGGGGGAAATATTATAGTAGCCAAAAGCCTCATAAAAATAAATCAATCGGCCTGGGCGGGCGCATTGGCTCTGGGCTGTGGCCGGCTAGC
>NW_008453253.1:0-595 GCF_000622305.1 Nannospalax galili
GGTTAACACTAAGTCAGGGTGCTGCACATCTGCCATCTGGGTCCTGCCTACCTCTTCTGCCACCAGCTTTCAAATAGGGAGTCCTGTCTTTAAAGCTTCCTGACTCAGTCTCCTTCCTTCTGAGGTCACTTGCTAGAGTGCAGGGCCAGCTCTGTTGCATACCTCCTTCCAGCACCAAGGAGACTCATCAGTGGAGGCTTGAATGATGTTTTAGGAGCCAAGCTTTGCTCTGTTGATTAAATATGGACATGAGGCTCCTCCACCTCAGCCTTCAAGGGTGTCCCCTGCAGGCAATATCCCAATGCTGGCTGCTGAAGGGAACTGCAGGCTCCTGATGAACTGCATTTCATGAGGGGAAGAAGGGAAGGGAAATAAAATGGGTAGAGAAGAGTGAGAAAGGGTGGAAGAGGAGGAAGAAAAGGAAAAAGGAAAATTAAATCAAGTCAATCCTCAATCTGAGCAAGCAAGCTGGTCCAATTACCAGATTGCAGAAAATAAAAGGAGTAGAGATCATGTTAACACATGGAGACACAATGATAGTACAGGGGTTGGAGAGAGGGCTCAGTGGTTAAGAGCACTGGCTGCTCTTGCAGAG
>NW_008453254.1:0-595 GCF_000622305.1 Nannospalax galili
ATAAACGGGGATGGCTTCATCATCTGTCTACCTTAGAAGGAATTACATCCTAGCTTACATTATATAAAACTTAAGTTCTATATGGATTAAAGGATATGGATTCAAGGATATAGAGATTTTCCAAAACAAAACAAAAAATAAGTAAACTATTGAGTGCCATGCATAGCCTCAGAAATGTGGGAAAGTTCATTGTAGGGGCAAAGTAGAAAGCAGAACTGTGACCCAGTGGATTCTGCCAGTTGGGGGTCAAAAATATTTGAACATACACAACTCTTGTCATCCCATAGACAGTATAGTAGAAAACCACTTGTATAGTACTTACACCTAGCACCATAAGTCACCTAGAGAGATTTAAAATACAGACAGCAATGTGCATAGGCTACATGCAAATACTAAACCATTTTCTATAAGGGACTTGAGCATCCATCAATTTGGGAATCTCTGGGGGATCCTGGGACCAATCCCATGGATGCTGAGGGAGGACTGCATATAAAAATTTAAAATTTCTGGGGTTGGACAGATGGCTCTGCAGTTAAGAGCACTTACTAGTCTTCTAGAGGACCTAGGCTTGGTTCCCAGCACCCACACCAGGTGG
>NW_008453255.1:0-595 GCF_000622305.1 Nannospalax galili
CCCCCCCCCTTCATTTTTACTGTTGAACCATCTTTGTGCTCTACGAATTATCTCATTTGGACATGATGCGGAAGTCCTTTTACTATGTTGCTGAGTTTGATTTGCTATCATTTTGATGAGGGTCTTCCTTCAACACTCATAAAGAATAGTGGGCCACAGTTTTCTTATAGTGTTTTTTTCCTGACAAGCATAATGCTGACCTTAAAGAATGAGCTGAGGAGTAGTCCCTCTCCTTTAATTTTTTCTCAATGTATATTTTTATTGCATTTTTGTGCATTTCATGCAATACATCTTAGTCATATTTAGACCCTCTCCCCTGTCCATACCCCCTATGCCCTCCCACTGGATTTCATGTATTCTGTCTGGGTTTTTGTGTTTTTTTTAAAGTTTTTAAAGGATTAGTGTTAGCTGTTCTTTAAACATTTGGCAGTGTTCACCCATGAGCCATCAGACCCAGGAATTCTCAGGAGAGTGGTATTACTGATTCCATCTTCCTACAGTTACATACCAATTCAGATTTTCTGTTCATCATTAATCTTGGTAAGATTTGTTTTCATGCATTTCACTTAGTCATCCCCAGAAGTCTTTTATAATT
>NW_008453256.1:0-595 GCF_000622305.1 Nannospalax galili
AATTTGAATACTTTAACTTAGTTTTTATGTTTTTAATTGTTTTTCAGAATTCCATACAGGAGTATACTGTATTTACATCATTTCCTTCCATCTGTTTCCTCCTCTAACTCCTACCTTATCTCCCCATACTGCCTTGTTCTAGTTTGCTTTCAGTTGCTGTGCCAAAGCACTCTGACCAATACCAACCTGAGGAGGAAAGGGTTTATTTGACTTACATATCCAAGGTCACACAGTTCATGATTGAGGGAGCCCAAGGTAGAAACTCAGGGTGGGAACCTGGAGGCAAGAGCTGGAGCACAGGCCATGGAGGAACACCGCTTACTGGCTTGCTCTCCTGATCCATCCTCAAACTGCTTTCTTATATAATACAGAACAACTTTCCCATGGGTGGTACTGCCCACAGTGGGTTGGGCCCTCCAACATCACTCAATAATCAAGAAAATACCCCCATAGGCATGGCCAGAGGTCAATGCAATAGAGACAATTCCCCAGTTGAGGCCTCCTCTACCCAGGTGTGTCAAGTTGGCAACTAAAGCTATCCAGAACACCCCTGAATTCACAACCTGTTCTTCTATAATTATTACACACACACACA
>NW_008453257.1:0-595 GCF_000622305.1 Nannospalax galili
AAAGCTCTGAATACCCAGTACATTAGATGTTGGCTTTGGGACAATACACCTCGAGAAGCATTTTGGAAACCAAACTGAACAAGCTACAGCTCGCATTTTCTAACTTCACAATAAGAAAAAACACAAACAGACCCGAATCAAATCAACAGTTTAGAGCTATGCCTAACCAGTCCCACCTGGGATCAATAAAGGTTGCTTTAGTTCGTGTCTATAGATGTGAACACGTGATATTTGTCATATACCACTGAGCACTAGCTGATGTTGGAGGGCAGCATTTCTTTAAAACATTTTTTGATTTATTCATTTTTATTTCATGTGCACGAATATTTTGCTTGCTTGTTTGTAAGTGCACCCATGTCATGCAGTACCTTTGGAGGCCAGAAGAGGACACTGGATCCCCTGGAAATGGAATTATGGGCGGTTGTTAGTTGCCATGCAGGTGCTGGGAACCAAACTTGGGTCCTCTACAAGAATAGCCAGTACTCTTAACCACTGAGCCAGCTCTCAAGCCCTGGGGCAACATTTCTTACTCTAGTTGGCCAATACAAAGAGGGAACATTAAAAACAGGAAAAGGTGTGAAGATTATTAGAATCT
>NW_008453258.1:0-595 GCF_000622305.1 Nannospalax galili
TTTTTCTTTTCAGATTAAGAAGGAAAACCTTCACACTGTTGATTTGTTTTTACTCTGTTTTGGAAAAAAACATAAAATTTGCCTTTTAAGGATAACTTTGGGGGATGGTTAGGAATCTGATACAGGGATAAAAGATGCTATAAGTTCAACAGCTGTAAATGTTCCTGCAGTTGGTTAACTCATTGAAAATCAGTGTTAGTGGAAATTGGGCACCTGTTTATCTTGTAAAGCTGACAAGAAGGGGAAATCTTAACAGTATTTTTAAGCATTCTTTCCGATTGAAAGTTGGTGGTTTAAATGTTGTGAATAACCAGGTTGACTGTACTCTGCAGGCTAACACTATCAATTGTGAAAGGAACAGAAAAATGGCCTTATACTATGTAGCCTGTCTGGTTACAGAATAGCATGAAGCTATTGCCTTCTGCTTTGCCAATCTGTAAAACTAGCAGTGTTTCTTCTCCCACACTGTGGCATTGGTTGAGTTGCCTGTTACACAGGTAACTGAGTGACTGAATCGTTAATTTGTGCTGTAGAAATTGTTTACATGGCTGGTCTTGGTGTCGCAGGCCTTTAATCCCAGCACTTGGGAGGCAGA
>NW_008453259.1:0-595 GCF_000622305.1 Nannospalax galili
CCCCCCCTTTTTATTTAAGTTGGTTTAAAAATATACTGTAACCTAAAACTGTAATTTCTTGGTTTTTCAATGCAAATATCTATGACAACATAGGGGAAATGGAAAAGACAAAATTGAATTAAGCTATCAGAAATATATTTGAAATGGAATTCAGCTGACATGGTCCATAAAGATTCAAAGTTCATCTTATATTCCCAGAGCCTGTCACACAGTAACCATGTCAATAGTTTGCCTTAAATATTTATTGGTGTAATTGAAGTGTTTATTAATAAATTGTTAGGAAATGTTTTTTTCTTACACACATATATATATATATAAAATTTCAGTTTCCATAGCTAAGGTAGTGCGTGCATTCTATTGGAAAGAAAGTGAAGATTTGAAAATCATTCTTGAATTTTCCATGATCTCATATAATTATTTAAATTGTCAATTCTAGTTCAAGTGAGATTAGTACAATTTACAGCTACAAATCACTGGATCCACTCTAGCTATGAAAAAGAAATGCTTTTTAGTTCTGATTTAATTAATTTGGTTCCTATGTAAATGTTAATATAAATAGGCACAAACTTGTCACAAGTTTAAGTGAAAAAATGTG
>NW_008453260.1:0-595 GCF_000622305.1 Nannospalax galili
TCTATGAATTATTGCATGCCAGTTAAATTATAACCATTATTTTGTGCCTTAAAGATTTGTAAACTGGGCTCCACACTAAGCCAAGCACTCAGGAGGCTGAGGCAAGAGAATTGACAAGTTCAAGGTCAACCTGGGCTACATAGTGAGAGTAAAACCCTGTCTCAAAAGCAAATAATCAAAATACAACAACAAAAATCTTTTTTTATTGTTCCCTTGGATAGAACAGTATAAAACAAAGGCAAAGTCTCACACTGTAGGCTAGGCTGGCCTGAAACACACTGTGTAGCCCAGGCAGGCCAGCCTTGGACTCTTAGCACTCTTCCTGCCTCAGCTTCCCAAGAGCTTGTCGTGCTTAAATAATACGATTTTCTCTTTAGTATACACCATACCATGTGGGAGTCTGTGAAAACACTAGGCTTGAAGATCCCAAAGTCAAATAAGCACAGTGAGTTTTAAAGATTTTTGTTTGCTAGGTGTGGTGGCGCACGCCTTTGATCCCAACACTCGGGAGGCAGAGTCAGGCAGATCTCTGTGACTTCTAGGCCAGCCTGGTCTCCATTAGTGAATCCAGGCCAGCTGTGGCTACAGGAAGACC
>NW_008453261.1:0-595 GCF_000622305.1 Nannospalax galili
CCCACATGGCAGCTAACAACCATCTGTAACTCCAGTTCCAGGGAATCTAATGCCTTCTTCTGGCCTCTGTGGCACTGCACAACACAGGTGCACTTACATACATGAAGGCAAACAGTCATACACATAAAAAATGGAAACAACTAATGCCCATCTAGCCATCATTTCCAATCTACTCAATCCCCTCTGCACATGTCAAGTAGCCAATTGATGCTTCACTAACAGAAGACATACTTTTCAGTAAGATTTTCTATTCTGTATTCTTTAGAATGAGTCCATGCCTCAGTGGATTCTCACTCCATTCCTGTGAGGCATTTGATAGCTGAGCAAAACTAAAGTTCAGAGAGGTAACTTGCCTAAGATCATCAGCCATTTAAAGGTAGAGCAGGCTAGATACAGCTCAGTGGGCGAGTGCTTACCTAGCGCGGGTATAAAGGCCTAGGTTCAAATCCCCAGTTCTGCAAAATAAATAAAGGTGCAACAGGAACTTGAATTGGGTTTTCTGTTGCCAATTTCCCTGCTCTATGACTCCATATTTATCTAGTATTTGTTGCTATTTAAGGTTTTAGGCATCTATATATTCCGCAAATCAAGTACC
>NW_008453262.1:0-595 GCF_000622305.1 Nannospalax galili
TTTATTTTTATTTTGCTTTAACTATTTGACACAGCCGAGTCTATTTCTATTCCCCTGTAGTATTATTTCAATTACATTTCTCCATTTTTTAAAAATTTGCTGCTAAGAATTAGTTTCAAAGCTGTCAAAGAAGAAATCAAATGTGTCCTACAAACCTATTTTGATTAACTGTGTTTTCATGGTCCCCACACTCCAAAGGCTACAGAGAACAAAACTGCTTCCTGAGACGCACAGTATGAATACATTAGGTTTTCTCATATCCTTCTGCATCAAGCTGAGCATTGTTTCTCAGAACTGCCATTTCTGATTTTTTATGGGATAATTAAAGCTTTTCCTACCTTGAATTCCCTTCATGGCTTTGGCTCTCCTGTATTTCATGATTCTGGGCTTTCTCTTGCAGGGTGATGTCTGACATTGGGGTTCTGTTCTTGCCCTCTACTTACAGACTCTGCTCTTACTTACCCAAGCTTGCTACCCTCCTCTTCCCTTTAATTTCCTTCTGCCTATCGGTTCCTGTTAGAGCCTGGTACTCATCTGTGCAGTAATTAATTCCAAGGGTTGTTCAGTTTGACTCAGTACTCACATATCCCATTCT
>NW_008453263.1:0-595 GCF_000622305.1 Nannospalax galili
TTAAAAAAAAAAAAAAAAAAAAAAATCAAAAACAATTAAAATTTTAATGAGCTGGCATTCTTGGTGAGTTGTTTGTCTTTGGTGTTGGGGTCAAGCTCAGGATCTGATGCACACTGAGGCACACCCCAGCACTCAGCACCCGTAGTGTTTATACCCTAGTCAACAATTATGTTTTGGTTTATTCTGGACTTTTACATTTTATTTTATTTTTGTACTGATTATGTTACATTGATTATTGACATAAAGTCATTGTACATTGTGCTAGGCTTCCTAAGGACATGTGCATACAAGTATATGATACACTTGGGCAGTGCCCCTCCACTCCCTTATCTTCTCCCTTTCCCTCTGCTAGTTTCTTCATTCCTCTACCAGGCATTCCCAGCCCACAGCATATGGGTCATGTGCATCCTAGGATAGCTATGAATATGGCCTCAGTACAAAATAGTAAACTTACTTAAAACAGTATGAGATGTTGTGTGTGAGAGAGATTCCCCCATAACTTAATTGTGCAAACTTAGTAGGTGACCCCACCATATTGTGATATCAAAAGTTTGCATGCTCTGATTGCTCCTTTCATGTTTTCATGTCTTATATA
>NW_008453264.1:0-595 GCF_000622305.1 Nannospalax galili
GCGCCTTCTTTATTTTTTAGCCATATATAATTCAGCCCCACCCCCTCACACCTTTGCACAGCTTGCCTTTCCTCAGAGAAGCTATGTCACCTTCATTGAACCAGGAACAGACCTTGTTCGGTCTGTTGAAAGGTCTGCCTCTGGTCTCTTACCTAAACTTTATTCTTTCTCTGTCCTTCTAAATCACACACTGACAAAAAACAACTTAGGGGAAAATGTTTATTTCGGCTTACAATTCCAGGTTACAGTCCTTTATCACAAGGAAATCAAGGTGGTTGGAACTTGAATCAGCTCTTCAAGAGCAGAGAGAAATGAACGCATGCATGTTTACTGCTCACCTTGCTTTCTCTACTCTTACACAGTTCGGGACCCCAAGTCAGGGAATGGTCTCACCCACTTTTAGGCTGGGTTTTCTCACATCAATAAATATAATCAAGGCACTCCCCCACAAACACGCCTACAGGTCAACCTGATCTAGATAATTCCTCATAAAGACTTTCTTCCTAGGGGATTCTAAGTTGTGGCAAATTGAGAGTCAAAACTAACCTTTGGGGCTGGAGAGATGGTTCAGTGGTTAAGAGCATTGACTGCTCTT
>NW_008453265.1:0-595 GCF_000622305.1 Nannospalax galili
CTCCCCCCCCCCCCCCCCCCCCCCCGCTGCTCACCTACCACAGCCTTCCCAGCACAACCACTGGTTGCTAGGCAACCTGGGACCAGGCTTGGGTGCAGGATTTCAGAGCCCGGGAGGGTTAACGCTTCCAGTGGCAGCTCTTTGAACTGCTGTGTGACTAGGGTAGGCACAAGGCTTAATTCTGTTAAGGGTCAGGGTAATGACTTTAGCCCCAGGTGTGGCAAGTATACAGAAGACTCTTCAAAGAAACCTTTAAGGAAGGTAATCAAGACAGTTCCCCACAAAGCAAAGGGGAGAGAATGGCTGGGCCAGACCAGAAATTTCCATATCCAGAAGGAAGGGTGCTAGTTAAATGCCAGCTTTTCCAGCCCACTTTTGTCCACCACCCAGCAACCTTGTGAGTATGGTGATTTAACACCTTTCTACAGGTGGGGAGGGTAAAGCTGGAGTCAGGCCCAGCTCTGGGTGACACTGAGGCTCTTTTTTTTTTTTAGATCTTTTTTTGGTCTCTCTGTAGCCCCCGCTGACCCGGAACTTGCTAAGCAGACCAGGCTGGCCTTGAGCTCACAGAGATCCACCTGCCTCTGCCTCCCGA
>NW_008453266.1:0-590 GCF_000622305.1 Nannospalax galili
ATAAAGAATAATAGTGATGTAGTGTATAGTGTGAATGAACCTTGAAGATCTTATGCCAAATGAAAGGATTTACTCCCTTCCCCCTGGCTGGCAGCACAGAGCTGCATACTGCCGGGAGTTATTATAAAAGACGTAAACCAGCAGTTCATCAGAGCTCTGGCAGTCTTCCTCAATAAGTCTGGCACAGCCAACCTGGCCAATTTTGAAGAGCTTGCTCCGTACTGTGACTGCTGGCTCTACACACAGGCTGCTTGCACAGTGCAACACCGGTACCTCCTGGGTGGTGCTGGGCTTGGCTCCATGACTGGGATCTGTGAAAGAGGACAGAGAAACCGTGTTGGGCCCAGCCACTTCAGTAGAGGCTCCACAAGTGTGGCCTGCCCAGTCCTCCAAGCCCTGGAGGGGCCAAAAATAGTGGAAAAAGACCAAGATGGGGTCCACGAGCTGACACCTCAGGGACAGAGATCTGGACAGAATCACTGGATAGGTGGCATTTGCCAAAAAGAAGAATTAGAACAAAGGATGCTGGGTTAATACATTGCCTCATGGTGTGTGTGTGTGTGTGTGTGTGTGTGTGTGTGTGTGTGTGT
>NW_008453267.1:0-595 GCF_000622305.1 Nannospalax galili
TCAAGGTTTTCTTCTCAGATGACTTGACGATGTCAAGCTGCCAATTAAAGCTAACCAGGACATCAATTAACCTCTTCTTGATTTGTCTATTGCATAATTCACTCTTGATTAGGAGGGACTTGATGACATGTCTTTGCTGTTTCCCAAATACTACATGAAGCAAGAAGACATTGTTTAAAATGTCTACATCTCCATTTAAAGAGTAGCTATCCAAAGGTGTAAGGGAACAAACACATCAGCTGTTTGGAAGCATGCCGACAGTCTTCCTCAGTCATGGCTTGCTTGAGAGTTAGCACTGGGCATCAGTGCTCCAGTTCTCAGGGTTGCTATGAAACTCCCAAATTTAGGGCTTTGTTATCTTCTGTACAGCCTAGCATGACAAAATGAACGTAATTTAGACAGACTGTTCCAAACATTGTTTGCTGATTAGGTAGATCACTTTAGCTCTTAACATTTTAGTTAAATTCTCTAGGAAATGAGAATAACCTCTATCAGAAGTATTAGGAGATTACCATGCAATCGATGTAGACCTTCTGAGATAGCACCTGGAAAATGTTAGATTTACAGTAAATGCCAGTTTCCCCCACAGGGTACA
>NW_008453268.1:0-595 GCF_000622305.1 Nannospalax galili
TTTTTTTTTTTAACATGGTGCAGAGGATCAAACTCAGGTCCTCATATTTGCAAGGTAAGTGCTTTACCTTCTGAGCCATCTTTCCAGGATATGGCATTTCTTTTTAAGAGTTTGTGGACTGATGTATTCCCTGGTAAGTAGCATCCGTTCCATTCCTTCATGCTTCTGAATGCTGCATCCTCATTGGTTGCCACCAGCTCTCAGAACCCTTTCCCTCTCCCAGCTGTTGCTGACCATTGCACTCAACTCTGTAATGCTGACTCACAACTGCTCTCTTGTCTTCCTACTTCCCGCTCCTTAATAGTTTTCATGGCAAAACATGGAAATAATCCTTGCCGCATGTATCTAGCTGACAAGCCTCACACAAGAATCTAACAAGATTACAGAAGCGTCAGGCCATGCAAGCATGAGGCATCCTGTGCATCTTATATTACTCTCAGGCTGGTGATGGTCACTTCCCAGGTGTCAGCCTGATCATGGGGTACTAAGAAAAACTGTGCCTTCAGGAATCTCCTTGATTTCTAGCTTCCATTAATTTATTTTTTAAAGATTTATTTGTATTTTATGTGTATGAGTATTTTGCCTGCATGTATGT
>NW_008453269.1:0-595 GCF_000622305.1 Nannospalax galili
GAAAAGAGATAAATAATGGGTAGATAGCACAGAGAACCAGAAAGAAATGTGTCAGTTCAAAAAACCTACTGAAAAAAAATATTTGTGAGTACATGTGTATAGCTGAAGGCTGTATAACAGAAAACATACTGCCAGGCAGGAGAAACCTATGTTCGTGTTGTTGATCAGGGTAATCCAAAAGACCCCCCAAATAACACAGACTATTGCCACAGCCCTTGTTTTCCTCCCAGAATTTGAATGGAAGAACCTATTGCTGAAGACAGACATATTTCAGACACAGGACTTGGAGCAATCAAACTAGAACTGACCTAGAAGTCTCCTCCCTGAAGACTGGCTATCATGGTAACAGATGATACTCTTGGTTTTCCCAAGGGGGAAACCAATCAATGGTCCTACACATCTGTAATAAACAAAGACTAACCCAACAGACTATCTCTAATAGTGCAGTAGTGGTACTCTTATCTTGGGGGATAATCAACAGCTATCTAATTGGACTTAAGGCCCATTCAATGGGCGGGAACTCATTGTGGCACTGTAATCATAGGCAAGTACACACAAGTGGAGATGTATAGATCTAAGAGAAAAACTCACTTCC
>NW_008453270.1:0-595 GCF_000622305.1 Nannospalax galili
AGGAACCTCGAAAGTTAAGTTATGCTGAAGTGTGCCAGAAGCCCCCTAAAGAGCCATTTCCAGTTCTTGTACAACCACTGCGGGAACTTCGCTCCAATGTCGTGTCTCCCACCAAAAATGAAGAGAATGGAGCTCCTGAAAAGTCTGTTGAGAAGCAACACACAGAAACAAGGGCTAGTAGGGATTATTCTGGCTTCCGAGGCAATACCATTCCCAGGGGAGCAGCTGGAAAAATCAGGGAACAGAGACGCCAGCTTAGCCACAGGGCTGTACCTCAGGGAGTGACTCGGCGCAATGGCAAAGAGCAGTGCATGCCGCCCAGATCACCAAAGTAAAAACACAGCAAAACTATTCAGACACTTCTTTCTTCCCACTAAACTTGAGCCTATATTGAACTGTTCTGGAGAGGAGGGAGTAGACAGGAAAGAAATGGAAAGTATGTTCTTAAATCATTATGGATTTTGGAATTGTGAGTAGTAGGATCCCAAAATTCATCTCTAAAGTGATTTTTTAAATGCTGGAGGATTTTAATCAGTATAAATATATATATAAATACATATACACATATATATATATAAATATAATTTTTCTATTT
>NW_008453271.1:0-595 GCF_000622305.1 Nannospalax galili
TGTCTGTCTGTCTGTCTCTCGGTATATTCTTTAAGAGATGTTCTGCCTTAATCAGTTTAAACAATTGATTTCATGGTCAAAGCTCTCTTAAAGCTCTGAAACTCAGAGCCCTTCTAGTGTGAAAGAATGAAGCAACCAACGTCCATCCACGCTAGATGGCACACATTAATTTATAAAAGGTAGAAATGAGAGATTTCTACAGAAATGTTGCTCTTATCCTAAAATTCTATATAATGAACATCCTTCTTACCTACGCTCAGGTTTATTCAAGACCAAATGACATTTAGAATGGACCCTGAAATCCAGCAAGCATTCAGAGCAGACAGTCTACACTTCCTATAGCCTACAGAGCCAAAAATCTAAACAAAGGTGACCTAGAACAAATGTTTACATCAAGCAACACAATAGACAGGTATCAGAAATCAAAACCTTCTGTCTGAGCAGCCCTCAGCAGGGAAATGGCTCCTCAAATGCACTTCCACACTGCAGAGTACTATGCAGCCACAGAGAAGACTGGCAACATGGAAAGATGCCCACAGTAAGTCAGTGAGTAAAATAAGGAACTTGAAGGACAACAGATCGCTTTTATGAAAAA
>NW_008453272.1:0-595 GCF_000622305.1 Nannospalax galili
CTTTTAAAAATTACTATTATTATTATTATTAATATTATTATTATTTTAACAAAGCATAGGGTGGGGGTTTATTTACAGAAGAATAGGTGCCTCCCTCCCCATTTATGGCTTCATTGGAAAGTCCACACTCAAACATAGATGCTATGACTTCCCAACAGCTGGAGAAAATGGTGAGAGAGTTGCCTCATGGATTCTCAGCTTATGTATCCTTAGCCATTCTCCCACATACAGCTAAGGACAACTGATTGGGTGGCAGGGATAACTGACTGCCTTACTGACTCCTTGATGAGCATGGGAAGGAGGTGTGACTATAGATTGCCATCATAGTGGTGAGAGGACACTTCTAGTTGACACTCTACCCTTTCCTCTGGTTCTTACATTCTTTCCACTAGCCTCTTCCACGAAAGTCCCCAAGACTTACAGAGGTGATAGGTGTGGGGTGATCTTCCTCCCATTGCGGCAAGGTACCAAAATTTTAGGTCTGCAGATGTCTGAATCATGTGTTTTCCATGGGCTGTTGGCCAATTTCAGTGTGATTCCATTCACTCTAAAAACACAACAGCAAGAAGTAAGAACATCTAAACAGTGGCTGCTA
>NW_008453273.1:0-595 GCF_000622305.1 Nannospalax galili
ATGGCACAATGAGGTATTGTGAGGTCGAAATGGAGCATTTTGAAGACATACTGAAGCGTTGTGACAGCACATTGATCATGCTGATGACACAATGAATCATTATAACCACACATTGGTACATTGTGATGGCACACTGAACATTATGATGTCAAAGTGGAGCATTGTGATTTTATATCTGAGCATTTTGGTGGCACATTGTGGCACAGTAATGGCACGTTGGAGCATTGTAATGTCACATGAAACATTGTAATAGCACATTAGAGTATTGTGATGATAATTGGGGCATTGTGAAGGTATGTTGAGCATGGTCATGACACATTGGAGCTTTGTGATACCACATTGCTGCACTGTGATGTCACACTGAGGATTGTGGCGTCAAAATGGAGCAGTGAGAAGACACATTAGAACAGTGTGATATCACACTGAGCATTATGACATCACATTGGAGTATTTTGATGACACATTAGGGCATTATAATGGTACAATGAACGTTGTTATGACAGTTTGTAGAATTATGATGGTGCCTGAGCCCCGTTATTTCACTTTGGAGCATTGTGATGACACATTGGAGAATTGTGATGTCACACTGGAGCAT
>NW_008453274.1:0-595 GCF_000622305.1 Nannospalax galili
CCCCAATGACTGATTTTTCTGTTTACACTTTGTTGACATCATTTGCCAAAATCAGAAAAAGGCTCTCCTGGCTTCTGAACCAGTTTAGTTAACTTAGTATCACTGTGAGCTGGCATGCTATGAAAGGCATGTAGCGTGCAGAGCCGCACTTACTCAAAGTATCAGGGGGGCCCCTGTGCCTGAGCTTTGGGAATTTTAAAATTGTCACACCCTACCAGAGCATTACACACAATATTTTGGACATTGGCATTCCTATTGCATTCCACATGTTGTTCACACTGATCTTGATAGGCAGCCTTCCATAGAAGGAAGTCAACCCCTTGCAAACATGCTCAGGCAATATGTTGCCAATTATAGGGGGTACTGGCCACATGGCTAATTGTATCTAAAAGCTGACTAAACCAGGGGGAATGGATATCGTCTTCAAGTGCCACTTTATGCAGTTTTTTTAAGGTATCATGAGAATATGGATTCCAAATATTTGGATTTTGTTGACCTGGGGATTGGAAAATATTGGGTTTTGGTGACTGGGAAAAACTGTGGAAAGTCTCCCCCTGTATCAGAAAAGAGAGGCTTAGGTGGAAGAGGCTTCCAA
>NW_008453275.1:0-595 GCF_000622305.1 Nannospalax galili
GGGCCAGAGGAGCAAGCCAGTAAATACACCTATGTGAGTTCAGGTACAAGCAGAGGGCACCAGATCACCCTAGAGCTGGAGTTACAGTTCTGAGCCACCTGAGGTGGGTGCGGGGAAGTGAACTCAGGTCCCCTGCTCTTAAGTGCTGGACTATCTCTCCAGCCCACCCATCCCCATGTTTTTTAGACAGGGTCTCCATGTAGCCTCAGCTGCAGCTGGCCTGGAACTCACTATGCGGACCAGTCTCCATCTCACAGAGCTCTGCCTGTCTCTGTCTCTCAAGTACTGAGACAACAGGGGTGTGCCACCATGGAGTCATAGAATGTGGTGGAAGTGCATTTGACATTTTCCCCCTTAAGATCACAGGTTTATTGGTGACCACAAAGCCTCAGACATCCAGAGGTGTGTGAGCTGTAAAGGCTGTAAAGTAGCAAGCAGCAACAGCAATCCCAATGCTGTCATATTGGGATAGCTGCTGGTTTGAAGTAAGATCCTGGATCATATCCTTCTGCTTGACTGAGATGGAAAATGAGGCTTTCTTTCCCAGCTTCCAAATTGTGCTGCCAAACAGAAATTAAGCATTATAAAAAGTAAT
>NW_008453276.1:0-595 GCF_000622305.1 Nannospalax galili
GTATGATGCTATCTAGGTTAACCAGGATCCAGTGGATCCACACACAGCAAACGACATCTGGGAACACATGCTTGACTTCTAGTCCTTAATATATTGACAGAGTACAAGAAAACCAGAGGGGCAATAAGAGGGGTACAGATAGGGGAAGGGTCTATGTACAGTCAAAATATGTTGTATGAAAGTAACAAAAATTCAGTAAAATACTGAAAAAGAATAATAAAAATGTACGTACACTGCAATGCCTACCACATGAATATATCTCATGCTAATAATATCTTATATAACACACAAGGGCAGCCTAGGGTGAAACCTGAAAGGAAGGGGAATTATCTATTTCTAGTTTGAATTATGGAAACTGTCTTGGCACCTCTTGAGACCAGGTCTTACTGGCATTGACTTCATGCCTTCCTCTCAATCTCTAAAGACAGTGTTTTGTTATAAAAACATTTTCCACTTGTTTCTGAAGTTTCCCCACACCTGGTCCCTCTGGTTCTTTTCTTCTGGACATGCTGGCAACAGCAGTGATAATTACAATGAATCTCAGAGGCTTAAAACAGGAATGCAGCTAAGATGGTGACTCAGGAAAATAGGGGAG
>NW_008453277.1:0-592 GCF_000622305.1 Nannospalax galili
CAGTATGCCTAGAAGCCAGTGCTAGGTAGGCTGCTTCCCTATTAGTAGTTGGCCAGGTAAGTCCCTGAGAGCCGATATTAATTTACAAAATCAACTTGAAGAAGGGAAAGTTTATTTTGACTCACAGTCCAAGGGTTAAGCCCATCAAGGCAGAGAAAGCATGGTGGCAGGAATGAATGTGAGGCAGATGGTCACGTTGCATCCTCAGTCAGGAAGGAGAGAGCGAGGTGAATCCTGGTGCTCAGCTGGCTGTCTCTTTTTCATTCAGTCTGGGACCCCAACCCATGGAATGATGCCTCCACATTCAGGGTGTTCTCCCTAATTCAATTAACCCAGCCTAGAAATTCCTTCACAGACAAGTCCAGAGTTTATCTCCTAGATAATTCTAGATACAATCAAGTTAACAACCAAGATTAACCATCACCAGAGACCAATGAGATGGCTCAGTGGGTTTGAGGCACTAGCTTGACAACCTTAGTCCCATACTGGAACCCATAACGGAGTAAGAGAACGAATTCCCATACGCACCCTTTGCTATACCCCACACTCACACCTCTCTCTCTCTCTCTCTCTCTCTCTCTCTCTCTCTCTC
>NW_008453278.1:0-595 GCF_000622305.1 Nannospalax galili
GCCTGTTGATGGCAGGTAACAGAACTATCGCTGACCTACTTTCTCTTTTCACTTGGGAGAGTCTTCTCACTTGGCCTCATCTAGGGACAAAGACATAGAGCAAATGATTTTTCTCCAGCTAGGATTCGTGTCCCTCTCCCCTTGCCTGAAAATGGGGCTACCTGACTCATTTCCAGGTGATAAACCTGGTTTTTCCCTTGAACACTTGTTCATTGCCTTTGCTTTTCTCACAGGACTGGTTCCTGATTTGAGGTGAAACCATGAAGAGGAAGTAGAACATATAATGATGCTTTTCCAAAATCGCTTCTTGCTGCTGCTGGCCGTGGTTGCGCTGCTGGCTTTCCTGAGCCTCAGCTTGCAGTTCTGTAAGTACAGAGTCGGGCAGAAGGTCACTGGAGATTAGGAGGCTTCACTGAGACATAAGGACTTGAGTTTATGGTCAACGTGGGAGCCCCAAAGCTTTTAAATGAACAGTGAGATTTAAAACAAAGAGGTCTTTTTATTATTTGTGCGTAGTGATGGTTGCAAGCAGGAGTCCTAAACCATTAGGCATTTTTATAACTCCTGCTGCAAGCAGGGATCCTAAACTCCTGAC
>NW_008453279.1:0-595 GCF_000622305.1 Nannospalax galili
AGAGAGAGACAGAGAGAGAGACAGAGAGAGAGAGACAGAGAGAGACAGAGAATGAGTTTGTGGCTTCAACGAAAATGAGAAAAAGTGGATATTTCCAGCATTGCATACAGAAGAAACTCAATTTTGGCGACTTCATGTTGCAGAAAAATGTCAAGAGTTAAATTTCATTTTGTAGCATGGCTGTCTTGCACGCTGCAATCTGTAAGATCAGATAGAATATTCCATCACCGAGCAGATTCATAAAGCCCTAATAGAATCACTGACCATAAGAACTGCAGACCATGCTATAGGCAGCTTTATTTATTTGCCATCTGTATATAAATTCTGCTGTTATGGAAATTGTGTGGCAACAGGATAAGACACAAAGTACTGTAACAGTTGAGCTGAGATTAAAAAAAAAAAAAAAGCCAAGTCTGGGTGTGAAGAAATCAGTGTGAGAAACTCAGTCTCTCACTTGGGAGCTACCCTGTGGTCCAGGAGGATGCTGATTGATTAGGCAGCACTCACTCAAAGGCTGTCTGGGCTAGGAAGATGGTTCAGTTGGTAAAGTACTGGCTTTGCAAGCACAAGAAACTGAGGTCCATCTCCACAACAC
>NW_008453280.1:0-595 GCF_000622305.1 Nannospalax galili
TTTTTTAATTATCCAGATAATTACTTCAATGCTTTACTTAATATTTCATTTGTAGGGACAACATATAATTCCAAGATTTTAGGTGCATGTTGGAATATTTCCAATCTTTCCACTTGTTATAATCTGTTTTTTTAAAATGTAAAATGACTATAGAAGTCAATTTTTAATTAACAACAGAAAACTAGCCAGTTGGTTGGTATTCAGTTGACACTTTTCTCAAACTTTTCTGTTTCTTACTGAATTGGAAATGACTGATGTTCTTTAGCTACTCACCAAGGCTTCAATCATGAGTAAAGTTAATAAGAAGTCAGACCACTTTGTATGCGAAGTGGCTAGATCACTCAACTCGTCTTAATCTTGATACTGTTTACAAGCCTGTGACAAGCATAAAAAACGTAAGTGCCAATGTTAAAGGAATATACTCATTAATAATAATAAAAAGAAAATTCTTCTGATGGTTTAAGTATACATCCAGGGAAATATCCTCCTTAGTCACTTTCATGGATTTGCTGAGATATATATGCATTTTCAGTACTTTTAGAGCATGATTCAACAAAAGACAGCAAACAAATTTTGAAATTTCTGTGGAAAGACA
>NW_008453281.1:0-595 GCF_000622305.1 Nannospalax galili
AGATTCACGAAATGAACCAGAACCAATCTGAGGGCGAATCACTCAGGAAGAAAGCCAGT
Source organism: Nannospalax galili (assembly GCF_000622305.1). Lineage (NCBI taxonomy): Eukaryota > Metazoa > Chordata > Mammalia > Rodentia > Spalacidae > Nannospalax > Nannospalax galili. Next base: position 60 of record NW_008453281.1, read on the forward strand.
TTCCTCCCGAGTTCAGGAGCACAGCCAGAGTCAGGATGCTGGTGTCATCCAGGTAGAAGTGAGGAGGAAGTACTGAGCCGTGTGCCCTGGGCAGGGAGGAAGTACTGAGAGCCATGTGCCCCAGGCAGGGAGGAAGTACTGAGCCATGTGTCCCAGGCTAGGAGGAAGTACTGAGCAGTGTGCTCTGGGTAGGGAAGAAGTACTGAGCCATGTGCACTGGGCGGGGAGGAAGTACTGAGCCATGTGCCCTGGGCAAGGAGGAAGAACTGAGCCGTGTGCCCTGGGCAGGGAGGAAATACTGAGCTGTGTGCCTTGGGTGGATGACACCCATGGGTCCTGAGATGCCGTAGTAAAGAGGGCCCAAAGAGTGGCATTGAAATGGGACAGCCTGGCAAAGCAGCATGATATTAGGATCCCTGACCAGTTACCCAGCTTCTCTGAACCTTGGTCTCTGTCTGTAACTCTGGTGGGGGATCAGCATGGAACAGAAAGATGGGAGGGAATGGGGAAGGAATGAAAGGGAGGGAGGGAGGGGA
>NW_008453282.1:0-595 GCF_000622305.1 Nannospalax galili
AAAGAACGTTTGGGTTATGAATAGTTTCCTGGCATCTGTTGCTTTAGGATTTCTGATTATTCTAATCAAGTTGAACAACAAGTACGATCTCTCAAGGATAAAAATGCTAAAATTTCTATGAGCTCTGTTCAGTAGCTTTTGTGGCCACAATGGCTTATGCCTTTTCTTTGTCCTCTAGCAGCTATTGTCTGGATTCTTGTTTGTGGGCCTGTATTGCTTCAAATCATTATGTAGGCTGTACACTGAACATTGGCTCTGGTGTTTGCCTATGGTTTTTTTGAGGCCATAGAAAAACAAAAAGGGGAGATGAAGGGACTGAGATATAGTGTTCCTATGACTTTAAAAATATGCTTGGTGAATTAAACACATGTGTCCGGAGAATCTTGTGTCTCATGAGAAAGTAAATGCAAGAATGCTTGTTGGGGAGGTATCTCCAGAATGCCAGTTTTCCCTTCTTATTTCTCATGAAACATTGGCCTCCTAAGTAGACACAGCATGGATATAATGTGACTGTGCTCATCTTATTTTGCTGAATTGTTGTATTCTAGTCATATAATTATTCACAAGTATGAGAAGCCATTTTATTTTCCTTTAG
>NW_008453283.1:0-589 GCF_000622305.1 Nannospalax galili
ACACACACACACACACACACACAGAGTTGTGTGACACTATTCCTGGGGAGACGTGAACAAACATCTACTCACCCCAGATAGGGAACCAATGACAGACCAAAGGAAGGATACCAAGTTTTATTGGGGTTACTTGGAAGAATATGAGGGGTTACTTACAGAAGCAGATATGACTCAAAGACAGTTGCATCACCAAAAGCCCACCCCAGCACGGGTGACAGCTCACAAAAGCTGGAAACTTGGAGCTCACTGCACAGCCTGCAGGCTGCTCGACAGCTTGGAGACTGTCTTTTCCAGGCAGCTGAGTTGGTCTGAGCCTCTTCTAGGTAGCTTGGCTTGTCTGAGTCTGTCTCTCAGCAGTCCTTACAGCTTATATATGCACAGGGAGGGAGGGGCCTAGTGGATTTCAACACTTTCAGGGACTTTTTGATTATTTAATTCCCGAATTTAAAGAGCTTCTCTGCAGGATGGAATATTTCATTTCTCCTTAGAACATCCTGTGTTTTAACGAATTTCCCTCAGGAGGAAGGTTTTATGTCTAAGGAAATTGCTACAACACATACACACACACACACACACACACACACACACA
>NW_008453284.1:0-595 GCF_000622305.1 Nannospalax galili
ATTAATCCCAGCAATAGTGACAGAGAGCCTGGAGGATCAGAAGCTCAAGGTCATCTTCAGCTATATAGGGCATCAGAGGTCAGTCATGGCCAGAGATTCTGCTTGTAAGGTTTCCATATACCTTTACAATATTAGAGAACATATAAAAATGAAATAACATAACAATGGTGTATAGTGGGAGACTTTGCTAAATAATTTTTCAGTGTAAAAACCATCCATATTACAGGAATTTAGTCAGTAAAATCAGCAGAACAAGCATACCATTGAACCTAGGTCCTGTTATACTTGAGAGACATGAACAGTAGTCTGTCATGCTGCAAGCGCCTCAGAAGCTGTCTCCTCCTCCCCCCAGCTCTGCCCAAGGTCATTCTCTATTCCACCAGCAGTTTCATGGGCTGAGAGGGAGAACAATGCATTTCTGTAATGTGGAGCTCTGGGCCAGCTGACATGCAAAAACAAGGAAAGTCTGACACATACCCATTCTTTTAAAAAAAAAGCTTTTATTTATTTTTATTTTACATGTATGAGTGCTTTGCCTGCACATATATGTAAGTGTATTATGTGCATACAATGTCCACAGAGACCAGAAGTGGGT
>NW_008453285.1:0-595 GCF_000622305.1 Nannospalax galili
ACTTTTAAAAAATACATTTTTAAGTATTTATCAAAGTTGAAGATGGCAGAGTGGTGGAATAGAGCATATTAATTCTTTTGCTCCAGGCAGGTATTAGGCACTTCTAAAGTCTCATATAGAGTCCTAGTGAGACGATATGTTATTCCTTCCCACTGCTCTGAGAACGTATCTGTCCTTCAGTCTAGTGAGAGCACCCCCTGTTGCCATCAGTAAATCACTTCAGTTCTTTGCACTGCTCCTCTATGGCTCTTTTATAGGTGCGACAAGCTAATAAGTGGCAATTTGCTGGTGGAGGCTCCTCCATGTTTAAGGAAGGAAGCTTGGTGTCTCTATGCATTTCCTGTCAGCCTGATAACCGTGTTACAACGTCATATGTTTAATCTGCTTGGAACCCCAGTTTAAGTTGAAATGCTCAGTAAGGAATTCATTTTCCCAGTTAATTCCATATCCAGTTGGCAGAGTGGGTTGAAGCAAAATCACAGTGGATTAGCTATCAATACTTATCCACAAAATGTGCAATAAGTGACCCTTTCTAAATATTGTCATTTGACTAATTACAGTACACTAACATGTATACAGTTAAAATTAGCCAGGA
>NW_008453286.1:0-595 GCF_000622305.1 Nannospalax galili
CATCCATCCATCCATCCATCCACCCACCCTCCCATCCATCCATCCATCCATCCATCCATCCATCCATCCATCTATCCATCAACCCACACACCCACCCATCCATCAACCCACCCATCCATCTACCCTCTCATATGTCTATGGTGACAAGGTAGAATGAAAAGTAAGGAATAAGAACACATGTACACAAAAGTTTTCTGATAAGCTGTGCAGTAAGAATGCCATACATGAAGGAGTTAAGCAAACAGCAAAAGCAGAAATGTCACAAGAGTCATCATTTTCCCAAAATGAGAAGATACTTTTTCTTCATAGCCAGACTGTCAGGCAGGAACTTAGGGAAGTAGAGCTCCAATTTCACAATTTCCCAAGATACTAAGGATTATTATTTCTATTTTATGGATAAAATACTCTGAGGATTACTGAGGGGGAAAAATACTCATTCAGAATTACATAAGTCACTCGCATAAAATGGAAATCTGATTCTAAAAACATTAATTTTTATTCTTTACCTTTGCATTAAGCTATCAGAACACTGAGAAGTGGATGAGTTCATTGTATGAAGCCCACATACCCAACCATTTTCAAACAGATCCTGTTA
>NW_008453287.1:0-595 GCF_000622305.1 Nannospalax galili
TGTGATGGACTCTTACCCCTTTGGAACTGTAAGCCAAATAAACTCATGCTTCTGTAAGTTTTCTTGGTCATGGTGTCCTATCACGGCAACAGAAAAATAATTAATTTGTCATTCATGCCACAACCTAATGAATAGCTGCTATGTGCCTCATTTAGTTCCTGGGACCACTAGAGAGAATGAAGGCCCAGCCCCCTGAACTTACAATCTAATCAATAAGCTTGTCAGCTACAATGTTGGGTAGAGATCTGTGCTTTAGAGAACTTACGGCAGGGAACCTATAGGATAGAAATCAAAGGCCCCAGGACTGTAGCGTATCTGTACACTTCAAGATTGGAGGAGGGCTGGCTGGGCTGGATTGAGCAAGAGGTGCCACATCGAAGAAGTGGCAGAGGGGCATGGGGACGTATCATTCAGAGTGTTGTCAGGCACAGTCAGAAGTGAGTCTTGGCCTCCGAGATGGAAAACTGTTGAAGTTTTGAACAGTAGTGTGACATGATCCAACTTACTGTTTAAAAAGATCCCTTGAGTTAATAACCTCCCACCCACGTTCATTCAAGTAACTGTAATTAAATTCAGCAGGTCACACACACACACA
>NW_008453288.1:0-595 GCF_000622305.1 Nannospalax galili
TTGCCTAGCAATCCCCAAATCCATTTGCTCCCCAGGGCCGGGTGGAGCCCCTGACCCTCTCTGGCATCTCTGACAGAATGTTTATTATTGGCTCAATCTTCTGTAAGCCCTAAGCAAAAACTGCAGATATTGTGAGCTCATGAGTGCCACAGCCATGCTAGGCTCATAAGATGCAGTCCACAGCCCTCCACCCCATCATTAGGCCCTTAGTTCCTTCTTACTGTGGCATTTTCTCAGACCTCTTCTAGTGAACGGTCCTGGAATTACTGTTCCCCTGTGGCCCTTGGGTGTGTTTATGCTTCTCTTCAGCTCAAATTTCCTTCCAGTATTCTCTGTAGAGCTGGATTAGTGGTCAAAAATTTCATTTGTCTCTTTTTATCTTGGAAAATTTTTATTTTTCCCTCAATTATGACAGATAGCCCAGGTTGGCAGTCTTGGTTTATAAGAACTTAGGATACCACTTTTAAGACTTTCTTTAAAAGTTTTTCTCAAAAAATCATCTGTTGTTCTGACTGGTCTGCTTTTCTCTGATTTATCATATTTCTTTATTTGATTGTGTGTGTATGTTTTTGTATGTTTGTATGTGTGTGTGTGT
>NW_008453289.1:0-596 GCF_000622305.1 Nannospalax galili
TGTGTGTCCATGCCCAGCTTTTTATGTGGGCTCTGGGATCAAAATTCAAGTCCTCATGCTTGGGCAGCAAGCACTGTTACCTGATGAGCCATCCGTCCAGCCTCCAGCTAGGTGAGGTTTTTCAATTTGTGTTTCTGTACACATATGTGCAAGTGTAACACACAATCCTGATCAAAGTATACCCTTGACCTCCCAAGCTTGATATTTCACATCCCTACTACTGCAGGTGAGCATCTCTGACCACACTGCATATAAATTCAGTGTGACATCTCTACTGGTTTGCTGCCCCATCATTCCTCTGTGAGATTCACTTACATCATATGTAGCTGCTGTTACACTTTCCTGGCTGTGTAGTATTCCATCTTATGACTATAGCACTGGGTGTGAGTCTTTTTGATGGACACCTGTGTTTCCAGTTTGATTACTGCTGCTGGACTAAGTTAATGTGACTCTTGTGGGGGACCCAAGCCCTCCTTTGTAAGAAGTGGAGTTGCTGGGTCACAGTGGCATGTTGCACTGTGGCAAAGAGATTCCTATATTTTAGTAGTGGGGTTCCAGGTCCTGTGAGGAGACTAGCAGGACAAAGACTGATGCTT
>NW_008453290.1:0-596 GCF_000622305.1 Nannospalax galili
TTTCTGATCTTACTCTCTCCAAGCCACTCCATCAGAGCGGGGCTTACCAGACTTATTTCTCTCAAAATTTAGCCTTAGGCATAAGGGTCTATCATTAGCTCAGTGCACATAATTGCAGACAAAAATTTGAAAATATTCTGATTTGGGCACCTGAAATCTGTCTGCATCCCCCGAGCCATGTGTAAAATGTGTTCTGACTTCATTGTTTCGTGCTCCAACTTCATTAGTCAAAAGAATGAAGTTAGACTCATCTTGAACCCAAAGTACTGTATCTCTCAACCCTCATCAGAGAAGCCTCTTTCTGCAGTAGATGGTGATTAATACAGAGACCCAACAACAAGTCAGTGTGCAGAGAATAAGACTGTGGAATGCTCATCTTGAAATGGACACGTATATTACCTCCTTCCCACATGGCTCAGTGATCATCTTGGAAGAGGGGTTATAGAAAAATTGCAAAAGCCAGAGGGAGTGGATATCTGTAGTGAAATAGTATTTGCAGGACATGACAGTGAAGTTGCACATGAACTCTCAGTTCCTGGGGACTGCATGCACAAGACTTGTATAAGATCAAGCCTGCCCATATGTCCTAGTTTGTT
>NW_008453291.1:0-595 GCF_000622305.1 Nannospalax galili
CAAAAAAAAAAAAAAAAAAAAGAGCTTTTCTGTATGAAACAGTATATTAAAAACATTCTAGGGGTTGGACAGAGAGCTCAGTTGGTAAAGTATCTGCCTCACATTTATGAGGACCTGAATTTGATCCCCAGAACTCATATAAAAATGCTGGGACTGGTGGTGCATGCTCCAGTACTGGGGAAGCACAGAGAGGTAGATTCCTGGGGCTTCAAGGCCAATTTGTCTAGCTCAACATGAAGAGTCTCAGTCTCAAAGCAGGTGGGCACATTTCTGAGACTGATACCTGAGGCTGTCCTCTGGCCTCCAAACACACAGGTGACTCTCCATAAACACATAGAACCTGATGCACAAATACAAACACACACATATGCATTAAAGAAAAAAAAAAAGAAAAACTACTTCTAAAAGACAGTGAGTGTAGCTCAGAGGTAGAGCATATGCTTAGAATGTGTGAGGCCTTGGGTTCCATCTCCAACACTTTCCTTAAAAAAAAAATTCCATGTGAGATTTTTCTTTATTGAGGATTAATTCTACTTTACTAGAATTAATTTTTTTTAATATTTTATTATTTTTATTTTATGTGTATGAGTGTATT
>NW_008453292.1:0-595 GCF_000622305.1 Nannospalax galili
TTGCATGACATGGGTGCACTTACCTACATGCAGGCAATACATACACATAAACAAAAAATAATACATTTTAAAAAATATATGAAGCACATCTGAAGAAAGAGAGGCCAGCCATAGCTGTAAGATTTTTGGGAGCTTTATGATTGGGTGAGACACAAATGATACCCACCAGAATGGTTGGGAAAAGCCCACAACAGCCTAATCCTACATGAAAATAAAAACAAAGGCTCCCAAAACTGTATAACTGTTAAGAAAAAAATTACAGTACCAGGGGTGCATTGCCCCTATATGAGCTGTTGGCCAAAGAGATCCTAGAGATCCTCAAATTAACCAAGACTATTGCCACTAATGTTGGTTGTATATCAGAAAAGGTCAATAAGTCCATGTTGCTGAAGACACTGCATGATGTGAGGGCAGGAGAGGGAGAGATGGAAAGTCAGAGCTGAGGCTAAGCTGAAAACTCCATGCCACTGGATGGATAGCTTTCGTAGTGCCAGAAGGTGCTATGTAGATGGCTGCAGGAAAAGGATCCCCTATGATTTTGCTCAAGGATGGACCCCATGTGCTGCATACTATTGACATGCCAAGTAATGCCTGC
>NW_008453293.1:0-595 GCF_000622305.1 Nannospalax galili
CACAGTGTGATAGCTACTTTCTGCCTCACTGTGACTAAGTACTTGACAAGGTCACCTTAAAGGAGTGAGGATTTATTTTGGCTCACAGTTTTAGGAGCTAATGTCCATCATAGTGGGAAAGGTGTGGTGGAGTTCATGAGAGTAGGAACCTGTGTCTGGTTCTCCTCATATATCAGAAGGTCTAGAAAGCTCAAGCAGAAAGTAGAGGCCTGCTATAAGACTCAATGCCCACTCTCTCCCCAGCAACCCACTTTCTGCAGCTAGGCTCTGTTTCTAATGGTTCCACAAATTCCCAAAATTGTGCCACCAGCTGAGGACCACATGTTTAAACACATGAGCCTATAAGAGTCATTTTACACTTAAATCATATCACAAGGGACCCTTCCTTGTGAAAATTTTGAGTTGAGATAAAGACCTCAGGAAAATGATTGCTATTGGGTTGGAAACTGTGAGTTCACTTTTTTATGGTGGAGAATAGGTATATCAGGACTGGGTTTTTTTTTCCTTTTTATTGATTTTCTTTCCTCCAAATTCCTGATTTAATGAGGACTTTATTTATTTATTTATTTATTTATTTATTATTTATTTATTTATT
>NW_008453294.1:0-596 GCF_000622305.1 Nannospalax galili
GCACACACGGGACAGCAACTGCACATTTTCATTGCAGCAGGAAGTGGCTAGCAAGTTCTAGAGAAGGGCTTATTTAGTCATAATCATGAACTTTATTTACATGTAACTAGAATAGAAAAGAATTAAAAACAAAAAAGGGTTTCTGTTTTATCTGTGTGGCTATATATTTATCTTAAATCTTTATCTTTTCAGAAATATACTTGGAAGTAAAATTAATTAGCTTATGCTTTACCTTCTTAACTCTGGTTTCTCAGATGTGGACGAGTGTGAAATTGGTGCCCACAACTGTGACATGCACGCCTCGTGTCTGAACGTCCCTGGAAGCTTCAAATGCAGTTGCAGAGAAGGTTGGGTGGGAAATGGCATCAAATGTATTGGTGAGTTTGTAAACACTTTGCTGAGGGCCAGCATTTTTTAAAATTTAGTTTATGTCTATGAGTGTTTTGCCTGCATGTAATCAAGTGCATCCATGTCTTGCAGTGCCCATAGAGGCCAGAAGAGGGCGTCATATGCCCCTGGAACTGGAGTTACGATGGTTATTAGCCGCCATGTGGATGCTGGGAACCAAACCTGGGTCCTCTGGAAGAGCAGCCAGT
>NW_008453295.1:0-596 GCF_000622305.1 Nannospalax galili
TTGCCCTAAAGTAAAAAAAAAAAAAGCCTTGAACTTTGCAAAATTCTGATAGAATTTAGTTCCATGAACAGGTTCTGATGAATTGTTCCTCCTGCTATCATATCAATGAGCAACCAAAGGTCAGCTGAGTCTCTGAGGTTGCTGTGATCCTGCGATAAAAGCAGAGCCATCTTTGTTGCAGAAACTCGAGGCAAATGTCTTCCAGGCACTGTCTACAATGTCAGGACCCAGGCCTGACTCCCAGCCTCCTAACAAGTTGTGATACACGGAGAGTGACCCTGGGGCATGGTAAACTTAGGACTCTGAACACTGATAGTTATCTTAACAACCATTGCAACTAGTTATAATAAACCTTACTAAGAAATACCATTCTCTCCAAAGCACTGGGCTTTTAAGTCCATTCCAGAGAGAATAAATAACAAGAACTTTAGACATAATACTGAGACAAGTAGTATCCTGAGAAGCAGATAACTCAAGAGAAGTCATCACCTTTTTCTCTGAGCTCCATGACCATGGAAGAAGAAAAGCCCTTTGGCCTATGTTCCCTGCAGCACACTCTTACATCCAGGCTGGCTGGCTCCTCTACACATTCAGCG
>NW_008453296.1:0-596 GCF_000622305.1 Nannospalax galili
GTCTTGGTTGGCCTCCTCAGGAAAAATGGAAGGATGAGATGGGGAGAAAAGAAGACTCTAAGAAGATAGAAGGATGAAGGACGAGAAGCTGGGGCATAAGGGAGTGGGGCAGATGGTGGAGGAGGAAGTAGGAGTTAATTATGGGGGCGATTATAGATTTCTACATTTCAGACTCAAAGAACAAATGGGGGTGGGCCAGAACTACTTCTTTTAATCTCTGAGGTGTTCATGATTAGTCTTCATTGTATGAATCAAAAGTGTGGAAATACAAGTTTATGCTACAAGATAGGAAACCCAAGCATTTCTGATGGTTGAGGAAGAGAGAACTTCATTTTTGACAATCCCAAGCAGTGTACAAGAGAAACAGAAAACAAATGTGAAAATTCTATTCCAAGAAACCTGGACATATTCTGACCCAAAACCATGTACAAAGGAAAAGGATTGGACCCTTACTTTGGCCCACCTGTGTGTAAGAATTATACAGATCACTGGCATTCTAGTAAGATATTATTTCTCTGGCACCCAGTTCAGATGTGTTAGTTAAGATGATGGGATTTTCCATTTCTCAATAGAGGACAGGAATGTGAGGATGGAGA
>NW_008453297.1:0-596 GCF_000622305.1 Nannospalax galili
GGGAAAGAAGAAAACCAACCCAGAATCCCACATCCATGAAGCATCTTTCAAATGCAAAAGTGAACCTAAGCTTTCCTCAGGGATCCAGGAGTTGAAACAGCTCCTGAGGCTGTTTCAGAGCCATGCTGAGGAGGTATGGAAGGGAAGTCAGGCAGATGGATGGGGAAGCACACTCCCAAAATCACTGTACCAGGGAGCTGAGATAGCTTCTTATTTCAGTCAAATGCAGTGTTGACTGTTTAAACAATGTACAGTGTGTGATCGAGTTTACCTGTAGCTGTAAATATAATTCATGGCAGCACAGATGTTCACACACAGGCCCACAGGGGGAAAGCACGCTCTGCTATTGTTCTTTACCATGCTTCATGTGAACTGTTTAACATCACTTACGGGCACCTGCACTCAGTTACATGTGAATACTACACACTGAAGCAACCACTAAGACTACAAAACAAATAATTGTGGTTAATGAACCAACAAAAGAAACAGAACCGTAAAGCTGTTCAGTGAACATTAGCGTTAGGGAAACCTGCGTGACAAATACCGGAACTGTGGCTATACAGTGCTCCGGCTCCACACCTCTGGGTGTATCTGCT
>NW_008453298.1:0-593 GCF_000622305.1 Nannospalax galili
CATACCGTGTGTGAGAGAGGGTAACATGTAAACTGTGTGAGAGGGTAGCATGCATTCTATGTGTGAGAGAGGGTAACATATACTGTGTGAGAGGGTAACATGCAGACTGTGTGTGAGAGAGGGTGACATGTAAACTGTATGTGAGACAGGGTAACATGCATACTCTGTGTGTGAGAGAGGATAACGTGTACTGTGTGTGAGAGAGGGTAACATGCATTATTGTGAGAGAAGGCAGCATGCATTCTGTGTTTGTGATACAGGGTAACATGTGTGCTGTGTGCGAGAAGATAACATGTATGCTATATGTATTGAGAGGGTAGCATTCACGCTGTGCATGTGAGAAGGCAGCCATGCATCCTGTGTGTGAGGATGGACCTTCACATGCTTTGGGGACTGGTAAGTTAAGGTCAGAACTGGAAGAAGCCAGTGCTCACATGGTATGCAGACACATTGGTGCCACATGACTGGCGAGGCTCTCCTGTGCATGTGGGTGGGGCTGCCTGGAGCTCTCTCCTTGGTGGCTTATGGTGGGTTCTTAGGTGATTTAGATTTCTCTCTCTCTCTCTCTCTCTCTCTCTCTCTCTCTCTCTCTC
>NW_008453299.1:0-596 GCF_000622305.1 Nannospalax galili
TAACTAGAATACTTTTGTAAATACTTAATATCTGAGGCACCTTTCCCTGGACTAAGATAGTTCCTTGGGCTTTGTTACATTATTTCAGACAGTCTGTTTGACATGGGCTGGAATATCTTTTGTCCATGAGGCATTTGTGCTTACCACTGCATACTGGAATAGACCTGTGGCTAACCCTTATTCTCTGTAGCTCTAACTACAAAGGCCCCTACAATGTTGGTAAGAGCAGTGACCACTTCTTTTGCTCCAAAATGTAGATGATGTTTCATAATCTTGTTACTTACTGTTTGGTATGCAGTTGCTCTCTAATTAAGGTTCATGTCTGCTTACAGTTATTAACAGTCCAAATTGCTTTTTATTAGATACTAGTCTAAAGTCAGCATTGCTGATACTTATCAGCTCAGGCAGGGAATGAGCTTTATTTAGATTAAACATCTGATGAAATAATTCAGTCTTATATTCTGCATATTTGGGAGATAGATGCAGATTTTTTATATTTATATTTTATGTGTATGAGTGTATTGTCTGCATGTGTGTAAATGCATCTGTGTCATGCAGTGCCCATGGAGGTCAGAAGAGGGCATCAGATTCCCCTG
>NW_008453300.1:0-596 GCF_000622305.1 Nannospalax galili
GGGGGGGGGACGGGACGGGGGACTAGTGGCTTTCCACCAGCTACCAAAGGGGTCAGGAAGATAGGCACTCTTTTTTTTCAGCTCGGGGGATGAGACCCAGGGTCTGACCTGTACCAGGCTCAGGGAAGCACTTCCATTGCCCTGAAAGAAAGCGCCACCTCAGCTACCCAGATTGACTGACCTAGTCTCAAAGCAGGCCAAAGACCAGGTATTTCTTTGCAACTGAGGACACTTAGTACCAGAGAGGGTTGGTGGCCTCCCCAGGGACACACAGTCAGCTTCGGCAGCCTCCCTGGAAGGTCCTGGCAACTCCTCTCCAAGTTCCATGTATTGGCCACCCAGGGAGCTCGCAGCCGCTGGGAAAAAGGAAGGAAGTGAGGCCGCCCCTCCACCCCCTCGCTTTCCCATCTGTAGACTTTCCCATCAAGTACACTCTGGCTCTCAAACATAAAGTTGAGAGATCCAGGACAGAATGGGAGGGAAACACTTTTCCCTGGCTTAGCTTGGGCCATACCTGGGAAGCTGCTCACCCGACTTCCAGGACCTGGAGTCGCTGCCTCTACCTGTAGAAAGAGGCTGCACAGGTAAGCGTCCCG
>NW_008453301.1:0-596 GCF_000622305.1 Nannospalax galili
GCTTCCCAGTGTCTCCATTTCTGGGGCTACTGTGGCTCCTTTGGGTGAATCTCCCCCGTGGAAGAGTCACCAGACATGCAGATGTTTTACATCACAGCAGGTCCCAAGATGCTGAGCTCTCCCTCTGCAGGGAAAGCTATGTCTTTTTCTCAGTTCTGCCTCTTTTGTCGCCTAGCTCACCTGTCCCATAGCGAAGGGAATCTAGAGTTTATGCTTTAGAGCTCTGAAGCCTCTATGAATGCAACCCAACAAAGACCTCTGGCATTCTGCCACCACCATTCTTCCTTCCTGCTTTCCTCTGGTGTTCTGAGTCCTTTTGTTTGCAGAGTTGCATCTGAATAGGTACCAGCCAGAGGCAGCTTGCCATCCTGCCTTTTCTCTTATTGCATCTTCACCGTGCAGAGGTCTGTGGCTCGCAAGAACTTGTAGCCCTCCTCGGAGAGGTATAGCTTGAAGAGTTAGTTGGGAGCACAGAGAGCACTTGGGCACTCTGCGTGGGCAACTGAGGATATAGCTGGGCTGTGGGGGCAGGATTCTGTTTGTGTTTGTTTGCACAGTCTCACTCTATAGCTCAGCCTCAAATTGAACTTCCACCT
>NW_008453302.1:0-596 GCF_000622305.1 Nannospalax galili
AAGGAGAAAGGGGTGGCTTGGCTACCGCACACCCTTACAGGAAGAGGCTCAAATTTACTGACTTTACACTCCTGCCTGCTCTGCCTCCCTTTTCCCACGTGTTTCCTAAGCATCTGCACTTACCTGTTCTATAGTCCATTTTACAGGATCAGGGACCTCTGGGAAAGGCCAGGCCACGCAAGGCAGCAGGCAAGTCTTGTTTGCATAAGCTTTTGAATTCGTTAACCCACAAGCGGCCTGGCCAGGGTCACCCTGGGGTATCAACCAGGCCTGCACTAGCCTTCAGTTAGGTGGCCTTCTGTCCTAACACTGAGAGGTGGAGAAGCAGCATTACAGGCCACTGCCCAGGGGCCACCTTGGTCCTTGGAGAAGGTCTGTGTGGTCCTGAGTCTTACTGGCCTCAGTGTTTGTCTTTCAGGATTCTGTTTCCTGCTCCTGGTCACTGTGAGTGATGCTCACCCCACCTAGCTCAGCTCCCCAGGTGGGTCTCACCTTGAACAGCACCATGGCCCCTAGAAAGCTTGTTAGAACCAATCACTGCAACCTGAGCAGAGCCACTGCTCCTGAGAGCTGGATCAGGCCTTTCCCATCAGCTT
>NW_008453303.1:0-593 GCF_000622305.1 Nannospalax galili
AGAGAGAGAGAGAGAGAGAGAGAGAGAGAGAGAGAGAGGAGAGAGGGAGGAGAGAGAGACCTGGAGTGGTAGGGCTACATAGCAAAACACTTTCAAAACACCTAAAGCAATCTATAGAGGGTTTCCATACCACTTTTCCAAAAGGCCATTACTCTCAGTTACCCCACATCTTACTCTGTCTGCTGCCCTATGCTCTCATTACCCATGCCATTAACCCTGTCCTATCCCATTACACCCTTTTCCATTTATATCACTGCATTCTATCTCCCATCCCATGAACCAACTCCACCTCCCACATGACCCTTTATTTGTTTCCTGATCTCTAAGGATAGTCCAACTGAACCCACAGTGCTTATTACAGCATGCATAAGACCTGTGCAAATCAAGGCACACGGACCCAGCATGGACGGGGGAGGTGGACAGGAAGCCCAGCCCTAATTAAGGATCTATTGGCAATTAGATTCTGGGAGAGAGTCAGTCAGTTTTCTTTACTGGTGTGATGCCTGGTATTTAGACCCGATTCCAAGAGATAGACCCAGATCCAACAGCATTTGGGAAACAAAGATTAGACTCCATAGATCTTTTTTTTTTTT
>NW_008453304.1:0-589 GCF_000622305.1 Nannospalax galili
GCAAGAGCAGTCAGTGCTCTTAACCACTGAGCCGTCTCTCCAGCCCCATAAGCATGATATTTTTAAATGCCTCTGGATCAGAGAGATGGCTCAGCTGGTAAAGGTACTTACCACCAAGCCTGCTGACCTGAATTCAAGAAAAGACCAACTCCCCCAAATTGTCCTCTGACATCCATATGTGCTCCATGGAATATGTACACACATACACACACACACACACACACACACACACACACTAAAATAAATAAATATATGTATACATATATGTTTACATACCATTTTATTTTTAAAAAGGCAGGACTCTGCCCTGCTTCTTAGCTGTTATTGTTTGGTTTGGTTTTATTGGTTTTTCTATTTTCTCTTTTAACTTTTTAAGATTTTTTTTTTTTAATGGGCTGGAGATATGATTCAGTGGTTTGGAGCACTGGCTGCTCTTGCAGAGGACCCAGGTTTGGGTCCCAGCTCCCACATGGCAGCTAACAACCATCCTTTTTCTGACCTCCTAGGGCATTGCACGACATGGGCACACTTACCTACGATGCAGGCAATACACTCATATACATAAAATAAAAATAATAAATAAAATTTT
>NW_008453305.1:0-596 GCF_000622305.1 Nannospalax galili
TTTTTTTCTAATTGACTTTCAGTGGATGTGTTTACCTTATAGCAAACAGCCCATCATAGTGGGACATCAGATGGGGAACTCCAAGCAAACAGGATTCACCATCAGCAGCACACCACATGGAAAAGCTCAGCTTGCTGACTTGCCTATCCCCTCACTTGCTCAGATAGTTTTCTTCTGTAGCCCAGGCCCACGTAGCTCGATGACACCACCCCCAAGTGGGCTAGGCCCTCCTGTATCCAGGAACAATCAAGAAAATACCTTGGAGACATGCCCCCAGGACCATCAGAGGGGAAACATTCCCTAACTGTGGTTTCCTCTTCCCAGGAGACTCTAGTCTGCACGGAGTTGACACAAACTAACCAGCACACAGTTTACTGCCGACCTCTGTGTGTGGCCTAACATTCAGCCTTGTGACTGTTAGATAAGCACTTTGTGGAGTATACAGACCCTCTAGATTTAGCAATAGAGAGAATTAGAATGGCATCAGACATCTAAGGCCTATATCACAGATTGTCCTACCTTGTTGTAACCTGTCATCCTGGTGTGGCCAAACTGTATTTTTCCAAAATGTCTTGATTTATAACTTTCTTTGTTCC
>NW_008453306.1:0-596 GCF_000622305.1 Nannospalax galili
TGTGGTTAATGGTTCTAAAACATATGTACAATGACTTAAAACTAAATGAAGTAAAACTTACATTGGTGTTGATGACTGGACCTCAGAAATAAATCCTGTATAAGCCTGTTTCCACAGAAGCACTATCCTAACAAGTATTTTAGAGTTCAGGTGTAATCTCCCTCTTAGATGTCCATACATTTATTCTGATTGAATCAGAAAAGATAGCTTTCCTTTCTGACAATCCTCCACTTTGACTTCCTTCTGATTTTTCACTGGAGCTGAGTATTTTATTTCTCTTTTCCAATTCACTGAAACCTCACTTCAGCTCTTAGAGAGTCGGTTAAATTACGTTGGCTAAGACGTTTTGAAGCCCACTTTTCACTGGAATTTCATGGTTTGTGAAACACC
The DNA here is from genome assembly GCF_000622305.1 of Nannospalax galili. NCBI lineage: Eukaryota > Metazoa > Chordata > Mammalia > Rodentia > Spalacidae > Nannospalax > Nannospalax galili. The sequence continues at coordinate 391 of NW_008453306.1, forward strand.
ATTTTAAACTCAAAGCAGCAGCAGCAATGACGACATGCTTCAGTGATAGAATTAGGAGAGTCAACAGGTGGGCAAGCAAACAACTTCCAAAGAAGCGGAGAATTGTGGCAGCTCACGAGGCCAAAGCACATGGAAAGCTGCAGACGTGTAAACCTAAAACCTTTCCTTTGGAAGGATGATGTTGAGACTCCTGAGGTGCAGTTGGT
>NW_008453307.1:0-596 GCF_000622305.1 Nannospalax galili
TTCTCTGAATTTGGTATTAATTAATCCAATTATGTCATTATGTGTGGATAGCGATGTTTCTGTGAACACATGAACACTTGAGTGGCTTTCTGAAAGTTTATCTCTTCCTTACATGCTTTTAGGACACTAGTTTTAATAAAATTTCTTTCTCTACTTTTGATAAGATTATTATTATTTCTTTGAGAAATTCATTTATGTTTATCATATTCCAACTCCTTCCCCTAGCTACTTTCAGCTCTCCCCTGACTCCTATACCACCTAACTTTGTGTCCTTGTTTCTTAGCCGATTGGGTTGAATTTGTGTTTGTTCAATAATGTTGGGTATATGATTATGCACTGTTGTGTGGTCAGCAACTTGCAGTTGCTAATTCCTCCTCAGGGAGGGGTGGGACTTCCTGTCTACCTCTCCTCTCCATGCTCAAATTCTGTAACTTTTTAGGTTGCCAGTGTCTTGTGTGTGCTTTCATGAGCATTGTGGATTCATATGTAAAACTGTCTTGTTGTGGATTTCAGAACACAGGCTTCAGAGGGATAAATAGGAAGTGAAGGAGAGTTAATTGTTCTTCCCTAAGAATTGTACATAAAGTAATTTAGTG
>NW_008453308.1:0-596 GCF_000622305.1 Nannospalax galili
AACACAAAAGGCCACAGCTGGCCAAAGTGTAGAGAATAAGAGACTGCAGAGTGTGAGTCCCTGGACAGGACTCCTATATTAAACCTCATCCACCTAAGGGACCATTGTGGAAGAGGGGGTGGAAAGATTGATTGTCAGAGCCAGGGGAGGAGGTCCATGACCATAAGGAAACAGGTTCCTGGGACCTTGCTCACATGAACTTATAGTACAAGACCCATGCAAATTCAAACATGAAAACCAGCATAGAACTGGGGAAATGGGCAGAAGACACAACTTTGGGGAGGAACTATTGGCAGCTGACCACTGCTGGGTGAGGGAGAGTTCTTTAAGGGAGTGACACTAGACAGGCTCCAGTGGATGAACTCACACCGAGGGACATCTGAGCACACAAACTTGACTTGATAAGCCTTAACCTATATAACAAAATGCATGAAGTCCTGTGGGCAGGCTATGGGGGCAGGGGGCAGGTAGCAGGGGGACTAAATATAACTATTATATGAAGTCCAAAAAATTCAATGAAAAATATTTTTTTTAAAAAGAAAATGGCCAGGCGTGGTGGTGCACGCCTTTAAGCCCAGCACTCAGGAGGCAGAGGC
>NW_008453309.1:0-596 GCF_000622305.1 Nannospalax galili
CCAACTTTAGAGGTGAATACTGACACTCCAGACTTTTTACATGGATATTGTTTATTGAACTCAGGTCCTCACGCTTGTACAATGAGTGGTATTAACCACTGAGGTAGATCCTCAGTCCTTTTTAAAAATTGTGTCTTTCTATAATATAATAAATAAATTAATAATATAATATAATATAATATAATGGATTATGTACGATAATTGCTGTTCTTCCAAAATTGGAACATGTTAAGTTTTACTACTAATTACCTAGTTTGATATCCAAATTAAATATTAATAACTTGTCACTTATATTCTGAATAGATACCATAAAACTATCCTTAAATCCCTTTACTATGAATCCTTCTTGATAACGCACCAATACATTTCATCTTGCAGGAGAAATATTTCTTCTTTGCTTCTGAAGAGCAGAGAGTGGCATGGGATATGAGTCAGGAAATAAGTAGATTAGTCCCATGTCATTGGTCTGGTACTATATGCTGAATGTGTATAAATCTGACTGCTTCTCTAAGCTCATCTGCTTGGTGGAACTATGACACAGTACATATGGCCCTAAGGATAGATCATTAGATAGGTCTATTAGATAGATCTTTAGA
>NW_008453310.1:0-596 GCF_000622305.1 Nannospalax galili
AACAAAATTCATCAAGCCTTAAAATATATTCATTGTATGACCTGTAAACAATGCCTTTAAAAGAAGGAGATTACACCTTACCCAGAACTTTAATATGCATTATAAGACTTTGGTGATGGTTATCGTTTTTTTTCAGGCTCTGATGGTCAAGAAAATGCCATTTGTGGGCCTGTCAATATTTATCACAGAATATAGTAAATATAAGTGCACCGTGAGTGTTTATGGAGGAAGGAAAAACAAAAGTACAGCATAGAAAAGATTGGGATTTTCGGAAGTGAAAAATCAAGGACAATTATCACAAGTCCCTCGGTGTCAAAAGAAGACTATTAGATTTGGGGAAGCATTTGGTTTGTCTGGGGGTTTTTTTATTGAATTTTTTGTGTATTTCATATAGTTCAAATAATCTTAATCATCTTTATATCCCCATCTCCACTAGCACCCTCTCATTGCTCCTCCCCTCCCCCAATGGAGCCCATATACACCCGGTCATCCCTGTTAAGGCCCCTGACTTGTCACTGTTCCCAGCTGTTCCCCAGTGCAAGTCTGTCCACTCAGTCTAGTCAGCCTATCTAGAGTCCCTTGTTTTAGGAAGATCA
>NW_008453311.1:0-596 GCF_000622305.1 Nannospalax galili
CTTCCTCCATGATATTTTAACCTCACGTCAGATACACAGCAGTTAAGTTGCTTTCCTTGGATACTTTGCCAGGGAAGAGAAAACTACCACTCAGCACAGCCACATGACATCAAGCTTTTCCTGGGTAAATACCTAGACATAGGCACATCAAGCACATTTAGAATGGTTCATTCTGAAGAAGACAAGCCTTATGATATTTGGAGTTTGCCAAGTATTTTATGTAGTATAAATCACACTTTTTCCCTGCGCTATTTCCAATGGAGATGTTCAGTTGTTTGTGTGTCTAAAGGAATGCATGAATGGGATTAGTTGGCACTAATCCCAATTATTTCTCTGGGAGCACAAAGTATTTCTCCTTTACAAACGTTAAGTTCTATCAATTGATTTGAGATGTAAAGACTAGAAGATAGAGTACGTTGACCGAATGCATAGCCATCAGTGGGGTGTTGTGAGGGTTCTCAGAAGAAAAGCAGATGGACCTCAGAGGGAAGTGTGGCCCAGAAGTAGTGGCAACAATGCCACGTTTTGTCTTATTTTGGATTCTAGATTATTTTGTAGGTATAATATGTGTGACAGAGATTGTCTTAGTTTGTTCT
>NW_008453312.1:0-596 GCF_000622305.1 Nannospalax galili
TGCCCAAGGACCAGGCATTCCTGCCATGGTAGGGGCCAAGACCTTTCAAGACTGCCTGAAAGTGCTTGACTTGGCCTCCAGGGTGAGGTCAAAAGATGGGACCATTGCAGAAGAAGGAGGTGGGAAGATTGCAAGAACCAGGGGAGGAGCACATGACCATATGGAAATAGAGTCTTGCAGGATCCTGGGACCTTGCTCATATGAACCTACAGCAATAGTGTCACTGTGCACAAGTACCATGAAATGTCAGGCAGACAAAAACCCAGCATAGAACTGGGGGAATGAACAGCAGGCCCCAACCTTAGCCAAAGAACTTTTGGCAGCTGATTACTGCTGGGTGAGAAAAGAGTTCATCTTCTTTAAGGGAGTGACTTTTTTTAATAGGTTGACTAGACCCCAGTGGATGAATTTGCATTGAGGGACATCTGGGTACACTAACTTGACTCAATAGACCTTAGCGTTAACAACAGAATGCATGAAATCTGGTGGGGGGGCTACTGGAGGGTGCAGATGGGGAAGGGGGTGTAAAGATGATTAAGATTTTTGTATAAAATACCCAGAAATTCAATAAAAATTATATGAAAAAAAGAGGAAAG
>NW_008453313.1:0-596 GCF_000622305.1 Nannospalax galili
TAGGGCCTCTCACTAAACCTGGAGCCTGCAGTTTTGGTTAGGTTAACTAGTCAGTGAGAACCAGATTTCTGCCTGTCTCTGCCTTCCAACACTGGAGTTATAGGCAGGTTTGGCCAAGTCCAGCTTTTTACATTGGTGTTGGGATCTAAACTTAGGTCCTTGTGCTTGTACAGCAAGCACTCTCACTCTCTGAGGCATCTTTCCAGCCCCTATAATAAGTCACATATTTTTAATTGAGTTTTTATAAATTTCATACAATATATTTTGATCAAATTTAGACCCCTCCCCATTTGCACCTTTCTTACAGCCCCTTCCAACTGGATTTTATGTACTCTGTCATATATTAAGGCCTACTGAGTCAAGTTTGTGTCCCGAAATGACCTTTGGTGTGCATCCATTCACTGGAGTCTGGTTAGCCTATCTAGCGTCACATTCTTAAAGAAAACCAACTCTCCCTCTCCTAGTAGTTATCAGTTGTCAGTAGTTCCTCAGTTAATGTTGGGGATTTTTATCCACTTCTCCATCTTTTTTTTCTTTATTTAATTTAAATTTTTATTTTATGCGTATGCGTGTATTGCCTGCATGTAAGTAAGTGC
>NW_008453314.1:0-595 GCF_000622305.1 Nannospalax galili
GCTGAGGAGTATGAGGTTTGACAAAGAAGGTGCGGTCACAGAGACAGCCAGCCAAACACCATCCACTGAGCGCTCTTCAGGCACAGCAGAAGAAACAGAAGCATCTTCATCTCAGGATAAGGACTTAGAAAGTCGCACCATGCAGCACTGTGCAGAAGAGGATGAAGAAGAAGAATCTTTTATGACATCAAGAGAAATGGTCTCAGAAAGAAAAAAGTCAAGAAAAAGAATCTGATGATGCCTTAACTGTGAACGGAGAAACTGAAGAGGAAACTAATCAAATGGAGGAGTCTGATGTGTCTCAGGATGAGACGGAGTCCCATTCCGAAAGGAGTGAAAGTACAGGCGGTGTGAGTAGTGGTTCTGACTGCTGTGAGACAGAGGAGTCAGGAGGGTCCACTCGCTAAAACTGGGGAGATTCTCTCAGAGTCATCCATGGAAAATGATGAAGCCACAGACTGACCAATGGAGCAAGACTACTTAGAAACATTAGAGGCGGTATTTTATATACAGTTCTGGTTTTACACTGTATAAAACTTTTAAGTAGGGGCTGGAGAGATGGCTCAGTGGTTAAGAACACTGTTCTTGTAGAAGA
>NW_008453315.1:0-596 GCF_000622305.1 Nannospalax galili
AAATCACAGCCTCTCAAGTGCTGGGATTGCAGGCAAAGACCACCACGCCCAGCTATGAACATTATTTTTAAACAGTTTCATGTCCATCTTTCACCATGGACATTCCAAACATCTGGCCAACCAGCTTTGCCTGCTTCAGGGAGAGTTGCAGGTGAAGGTGAGTCCCTGTCACCCTCAGCCCTGAGGTGCTCATCACCACAAACATGGCCTAGAGCCCTCCCGTCCTCTCTTCACTTGTGGCTCATTCATGGACAGGCATACTGGATGCTGACTGTGCCTGGCAGTAAGCCATGCTGAGAACTGTCCAGTGGCCAACTCATCTCAGTTCTCCCAGGACTCCCGAGCCCCAGGAACTCCCTCAGTCTGGGATGGTTGGTCCCCTCATACTGAGGAGAAAGCACCAGTCTGGGGAAGCTTGGGGAGGAAAAGAAAAGACAAACACATCCTAGGCTGGGTCTCAGTGCCAGCAAGTGTTGGGGAACCCTGCTGTCCTTTTCTCAGCGGGCGCTTCCTGCTCTCTGCCTGACCTTATTTGGAAAATGCCTCCAAGCATGGATGCCTGACCTTATTTGGAACATGACCTTGGGCATAGTTAC
>NW_008453316.1:0-596 GCF_000622305.1 Nannospalax galili
TAGCTTTCTCCTTCCTTCCCTCCTTCCTTTCTTGTGTTCTTTTAGATCAAATATGCACTTATCCTTTCAATTAACCATCTGCCCACCCAGCCAGTGGTCCAGGAGGTTTTCTCCTTTCTGCATTTGACTGCCTATTGAAGAGTCTATTTCTCACAAGGGAAGAAGGCATAGAAAGCTCCATTTGCACAGAATATGACTTGAAATCTGATGTTGAGCCTTTTCTGCACATAGGGACATGGGGTGCTCCACAAGTGTTCTCTTCTTTAATCTGAATGGTGACTCTAAGTTCAGAGGCATTACCTGCCTGCCTCTGTGGTCCCGGAGGAAGAAACTGAGACACAGAGAGGCAAATGACTGACTTAAGATCACACAGCTGATGAGATGGCGAGTCAAAGTTGAATTGACTCTAAGACATTGTGTCTAATAAATATGGTACCCCTTAAATAAAATAGTGACTGCTCCTACTTCTCAAAAAATAATAATAATTAGCAAGTGAGAAAGTAAATAAATAGGTAAATATTTATATCTATATTTATATATTTATAATATATATTATATTGTTTATATATTTATAAATATTTTTATATATTTTATAT
>NW_008453317.1:0-596 GCF_000622305.1 Nannospalax galili
ATCTTCAACAAACAGTGCTGGTCAAACTGGATAGATACCATGTAGAATGAAACGTGACTCCTACCTCTCACCATGCACAAAAATCAACTCCAAAAGAATTAAGGACCTCAACATAAGACCTGATACCCTAAATCTGATCAAAGGAGAAAGTAGGGAATATACTAGAACTTATAGGTGCAGGAAAGGACTCTCTGAACAGGACCCCAATAGCACATTAAGAACAACAATGGACAAATGGGACCTCGTGTAACTGAAAAGCTGTATTACAAAGGACACCATCATTCAAGTGAACCAGCAGCCTATAGAATGGGGAAAACAATCTTTGCCAGCTCCACATCTGACAGAGGGTTAGTATCTAGAATATACAAAGAACTCAAAAACTAAATAACCCATTTAAAAATTGGGACAAGGAACTAAACAGTTCTCAGAAGATAAAACAAGAGTTCCTGATAAATATTTTTTAACTTTTATTTTATGTGTAGGAGTGTCTGTTTATATGTAAGTGTACTCATGCATGCAATGCCCATGGAGGTCAGAAGAGGGCATAGGATTCCCCTGGAACTGAAGTTAAGGACAGTTGTTAGCCTCCATGTGGG
>NW_008453318.1:0-596 GCF_000622305.1 Nannospalax galili
CTACTACTATATGACTATACATGGCAATATTTAACAACAAAATAATGATTAATACTTATTGAACCTCCTATGTTTCCTATATTTTATAGTTCACTGATTATTATGTACTATGAATAAGAGACAGGGCTGAGTAAGTTTTAAATATTATCACTTTGAAGGCTCCTAACAATCCTGAGATATGTGTCATATTCATAATATTATGACATAAAGCTGGGAAGTGGGAGAGCTAAGATCTATATCCAGGTTGATTCATTTCCAGGGCCTAAGTACAACCAGATTTTTCTAATGCCCAATGTTCAGTGCCCGCCTAGATTTCCCAACAGAGGTCCCTCATGATGGGTTGGGGCAGCATGTTATTGTCAGAGGTCACACCGTCTCACTCCTTCAGCACTGCTCCTCCCCAGGGCCACCCAGGATTTACAGCTCTGTCACTGGGGCAAATATAAGCAAAACAAAGTCCCACTGACCTTCACCACTTCCTCTCCATCCACAATCTTCAACTTCTCTAAATTCTCCTGTAGCAGTTGAGGCTTCACACGCCACTTCAACAAACCCAGCAAGCCCACTGAAGAAGAGTCCAGGAGTAGAATTCCTGT
>NW_008453319.1:0-596 GCF_000622305.1 Nannospalax galili
GGCATAGTGAGGGTACAGTTGTGATTTGAGGGCACACTGAAATATTTTCATACCATATTGGAGTAGTGTGATGGCCTACTGTACATTGTGGTGGTATATTGGGGCATTGCGATGACATATTGAGGCACTGTTATGGAACACTGTGCATATGCTTGGCACGTTTGAGCATTATGATGACACGTTGGAGGAGAGTGATGGCCTATTAAACAATGTGATAAGACACTTGGGCACTGTGTTGTCACACTAACAACTGTGATGTCACATTGGAGCATTGTTATGAAACACTGGAGTATTTTGGTGTCATGTTGGAGCACTGTGACGGCACTTTGGGCCATTCTGAAGGTACATGGAGCATAGTGATGACTCATTGGTCCATTGTTATTGCACACGGAAGAGTGTAATGTTAAAATAGAGCATTTTAAGACATACTGATGCATTCTGATTGTACACTGAACATTGTTATAGCATATTGCAGCATTGCGATAGAATCTGAGCACTGTGCTGTCACTTTGCGAAATTGTGATGACACATTGGAGAAAGGTGATAGCACACTGGAGCATACCCTTAACAAATTGGAGCATTGGGATGGCACAATG
>NW_008453320.1:0-596 GCF_000622305.1 Nannospalax galili
GTACACACACATGCAGGCATGACACTCATATACATAAAATAAAAATAAATAAATCAGAAAAATTAAATCATCAGTGTTCTTTAGAAAATTTGATTTAAAAATTGAAGACCAGCCACACACATATTATTTCAACATAATTAAATGACAGTGTGCTATCCAAAATTTGTAAAAATGCTCACAAATCAAAGAGGAGATTATACACTAGAAATTAGCTGAAAAAGGTAGGAACCCATGTATTAGTTTCTTTTCTGCTGCTGTGATAAAAATATTATGACCAAGGAAACTTATAGAAGGAAGAGTTCATTTGGCTTATGGCTCCAGAGGGATAAGAGTCCACCCTGGTGGGGGAAGCATAGCAAGAGGCAGCTAAGTTGAGCATTCACATATTCAAGCAGGGACAGGAAGCAGAGGGAGAGATCCTAAAAATGAGGCCTAGCTATGAGCTCTCAAGCCTGCCTCCAGGCACATGCTTCCTGCAACAAGTCCGAACCTCCTAGACCTCAGAAAACAGTGCCACCAACTGGGGCCAAATGCTCAAATACTTGGAGCCTATGAAAGACATTCTCATTCAAACCACCTCACCCCATTATATATAT
>NW_008453321.1:0-596 GCF_000622305.1 Nannospalax galili
CCACAGCTCAGTGTACAAAATGGCTGTGCTTATACTAATAGCTCCCAACAAAGGTCTAAAGTCCAGTCTTAACTCCCCAGTCTCTAGCCTGAGGAGATGCAAGATCACCTCTACCATCTTGCCTGCAAAGTCAGGTTACCTAGTTCCAACCAGTGCTCATATAAATAAATGCACTAACAGTCCACTTCATGATCTCTCTGCTGAATGCCATCCACATCCCTCCACACCCCCTCTCTGGAGCCTCAGTGGGCAGCATTGATGGCAGGAGGTTCTTGTACCTACCCCAGCATTAGGAAGCTGGCAGCTCTGTCTTCACCCCAGCCCCTGCCTCACCCCCTGGACCACCTCCTCTGATGGCCTCCTCCATCAACTTTTCATTCCCTGGGGCTTTGGTCTTGCCTTGCCACATACTAGTTTCCTCTCTCCCAATGCAGAAAAAGACTGACTAGGGCTGGAGAGATGGTTCAGCAGTTAAGAGCAATGGCTGGTCTTGAAGAAGACCCAGGTTCAGGTCCTAGCACCTATCTCCATGGCAGCTAACAACAATCTGTAACTCCAGTTCCAGGGGATCTGATGCCCTTTTCTGGTCTCTGTAG
>NW_008453322.1:0-596 GCF_000622305.1 Nannospalax galili
AGATGAAAGAGAGATGTATGTCAGGAGTCCCAGCTTCTTGCAAGGGCTGAGGCAGGAGAATTGGAGGATCACATGAGCCCAGAAGTTCAGGCCAAACCTGAGCCCTACCATAAGTCTCTGCCCGCTCCAAGGTAAAAAGTAACATAAGCTTACGATTGTCCTAGTTTTTCCTATTGCTTACAAAGTAAATGCTCCCTAGCACCTTATACATGAACGTAGAGCCTATATAATATATAATAAAATGGCCAATGCATACAGTAAGACTTAACAATGGGCAGCTTATAATATCATGTTTATATCTTAAACATACACAATCGCATTTACTTAAATTTTTAAGAGAAAAAACATGGAACTGGATCTGACCAGATGTATTACAAGAACAGACCCATTACATGGGAAAGCTCAGAAGCAAATAGCCGGGCATTTCATGACCTCTTCCAATACTGCTTAGCCTAGAAACTCCTGCCTGAAATACGTGTGGCCTTACAGATTTGTTTCCTTGGGGTTGGTACGAACCACAATGTGCAAAAGGCCCTGCTCCCATCCCAGAGGCCTCCTAGCCCAACACTGAGCTGGGAGTGTAAAATAAAAAAGAA
>NW_008453323.1:0-596 GCF_000622305.1 Nannospalax galili
AAAAATAAATAAAATATTTTAAAAAGACAGGTGTGGTCTACCAAAAGGTAGTCCCTCATCAGACACTGAATCTGCCAACCATGACCTTGAACTTCCCAGTCTCCAGAATGTAAGAAATGAGTTTTGGTTATGTAGATGACCAGGTTTAGATTATTTTGTCATAGTCGTCAGAACAGACTTAGACACGCATATGCAACTGAACAGCAAGTAATTCACTGAGTTTCTCCTACCACCACTACTAAACCTTCCACATCAATCACTATAAAATGGGACTATTAAGATTTGAGAGCTGGCTCAGTTTATAAAAGGCTTGCTGCTCAAGCATTGGGACCCAAGTACAGACCTCCAGCACCCACATAAGAATCCAGGCAAAGGCAAAGCAGCATGTGTGTGTAACCCCAGTGTTGGGAGAGGCAGATTCCTGGAGGTTGATGGCCAGCCAGTTTAGCTGAATCAATGAGTGTCAGGTTTCGTGAGAGACCTCATCTCAAAATATAAGGTGCAGCATGATCCAGGAAGACACTCAGAATTGACCTCTGGGCTCCCTCCACACATATCCATATACATGTGCACTCACACACACGCACGCACGCACA
>NW_008453324.1:0-596 GCF_000622305.1 Nannospalax galili
ATATATATATATGAAATTTTTTACAAGAAAAAAAGTACTGGGCATGGTGGCACAAGTGGACACTTCTTGCACTTAGAAGGCTGAGGTAGGAGGGTCATTGAGTTCAAGGCTGGCCTGGCTACATTGAAAGACCTTGTCTGATAAAACAAAATTTAATTAAAAAATTATTACAAAAATCAAGAAAGGAAGGGAAGGAGGGAGGAAAGAAGGAAAAGAGAAATAAAAAAGAACATGCTGAGGGCTGTGTGTGGTTTATTTGTGTGTGCAGTCGTGTCTGCCTGTGCCATGTGGGAGGGGCCAAAGGTGTCCTCCTCTACCACTTTCCACCAGGTTTTCTTAAGACACTGAACCTGAGGCTTGCTGTTTCAGCTAGGCTGGCTGGCTAGCAAGCCCAGCAAATCTCCTGTATCACTGCCCTCCCCCACCCTGCTCCCAGCACTGGGGCTATAGGTATACATGGCCACACCCAGCTTTTAAGTGGGTACTGGGAATCCCAACTCAGGTCCTCATACTTGCACAGCAAAAGCACTTTATTCACTGAACCACCTCCATAACCCATGCGCACAATTATATATATATATACACATATATATATA
>NW_008453325.1:0-596 GCF_000622305.1 Nannospalax galili
AAATATTGGCAACAATCTTAAATAGCCACGTCACAAAAAATGCAAGAATGGTCAAGAAATGCATGAAAGTGTAGGCAAGTCCTTAGCCTCTTTAGTCATCGTGAAAATACAGATCAACACTAAATGAAATAATGAGTCCTTGTCTTAAGTTGACTACAATGAAAAAGATGTATGTGGTAGAAATATCAGATTTTGGCTGAAATATGAAAAAAGGGGCATCTCAACCATTCCCACTGTTGGTGGGACTGTGAACTCATACAACCCCTTCCCACGTACTGGTTTGAGCAGTGTGATGCTTCAGTACAATGCTTGCATTCAGTCAGACTCAGATCTGAGTAAGTGCTCATCTCCTCAAACAATGATTATTTCTTTAGGCTGAAAATACTTGTGGTGTTGGAACAGGAAATGTTCCCCATAAGCTCAAGTATTTGAACTCTTCACATATTGTCTCCCAGTTTGTTGTGCTGTTTGAGAGGTCATGGAACCCCTGGGATTGGGAGGTCATGGAATCACTAGGCTTGGGAGGTCATGGAATCCCTAGGATTGGGAGGTCATAGAATCCCTAGAATTGGGAGGTCATAGAATCAGAGGTCATG
>NW_008453326.1:0-596 GCF_000622305.1 Nannospalax galili
GAATTCCTGAGTGTCTTGAGTGGAGGAGCTGTCTTGTCTTCCTTTGCATCCTCCTTAGTATCACTAAGTTCAGGATCCAGGGTTTACACGTAGAAGTCCAGTCCTTTCTTGCTTTTATTTTGCCTTGTGACAAGGACACAGTTATTCACCATCTGCTCAATCCTTTTTTCATGGCCTTGTCCTGTCTCAGAATTTATAGCTCCCATTACTGCAAAGCACTCTTCCAAGTGATATATAACAGGTAGATCATGTGAGCATGCTGCTAGACTTTGAGGAGTTCACAACTGTGGCAGTCCCTAAAAGAGTAAATCATTTTGTGTTATCCAGGCCTCCTGCTACAGTGAGACAGGACTCCTCTTAACACCTGAAATAGTATGATTCCAAGGTCAGGAGGGGAAAAGCAAACAGAAAAGTGAGTACGGCACAGTCTGAGGGAAATTTTAATATAGCCCTGGAATACAGTCATAAACAAAACCATCCCTGGCAACCTTTAAACCCCAGATGAGTCCCTAGTTTTATTACAGATGCATTTGCTAGTGACTTTTTCCTACCCTCACCCCCTGGACTCCTTGGCTGAAGGACTGGCCTACCTGGGT
>NW_008453327.1:0-596 GCF_000622305.1 Nannospalax galili
TCCCTTTCCATTCCATTTCCTACTGATGACACTCTTGGGAGCATGATCAAAAGAGCCAGAAAGCCATTCTGTTTCCTGCCCTGCCTCACTGCTCTGCCCACAGATCATCCCTAATCTTCATCCATGCTGGACGTGTCCTCCATCTTAAAACTGAGACTGAGACCTTACCTAAAACCAGGTGTTGCAAATAAGCTTAATCTATCTACTGCATTTATTTTTGCCATCTTCCCTTGTATTCATGAATTACTTCACCTTATAAATTTAAATGGGTTGATATAAAGTCCTTCTCACTGGGCCTCATATTGTAGGGAGAAGTAAGAACAGGAAGAAGAGGTTAAATTGTGGCCGCCAGTGAGTGACCTGAGAGCATCTAGAAACCAAGATGTCAGGCCCTCTGTGCTCCTCTCTCCACCCCCGAGGTCTGCCTTTGGAATCTCCTCTTCTTGATGACGATACAACCATTGCCCAGCAGAGCCATGTTTGTGGTTTTGGTTTGTTTGGTTTGGGTTTGGGTTTAGGTTTTTTGAGAAAGTGTCTCCATATAGACCCTTCTGGCCTAGTACTCACTATGTAGACCAGGTTGGCCTCAGTCTCAC
>NW_008453328.1:0-596 GCF_000622305.1 Nannospalax galili
TTTCACCTTTAGTTTTCACACAATTTCCATCTTTCTCAGGCCCTCTGGGGTTCCCCCCTCCCCAAATATCTCTCAATGTCCTATCCTTTCATTGATTACACTGAGTTCATTCAGTGGTGCTCATGTGTACCTGTGTTTAGGGAGAAAACTGATTCTCCCTCCCTCAGCATCCATTGACTACCTGTAGCTCTTTGTCTTGAGGGTGAACCCTTTGATATTTCACCCATCCACACTGGGATATCACCTGATTTTTTTTAAAAGACAGGTCTTGTTAGATTACCATACTGTGGTGATTTCATTGGTGTAGTTTCGCTTTCACGTTCAGAATGTCTAAGAATCAGCAGGTGTCTTTTCTCTCTGACTTTTATATTTATCCATCCCTTCTTCCATGATGTTTCCTGAGCCATAGGGGTAGAGATTGCATTGTAGATGTGTCACTTAGAGCTAGACACCTCACAGGCACTATCTGTGTGTACTGAATGTATTAGGAAATTAGAAATAAATTAAGATGGATATTAAGAGTGACTGAAATGAAACTAGAAACCAGGAACTTCTCGGCTTCTCAGGTTCACATATCACTTCACACAGAAACTATG
>NW_008453329.1:0-596 GCF_000622305.1 Nannospalax galili
GTAAGTACTATAGCTAAATAATTCGATGCCATATGTGTCTGGGGAACACTTTGCCGTAATTTTCCACAGTCAAATATAGTTTCATTTCTTTAATGATTTCAAAAGTCCTGTGAGAAAATAAAAGGTAACATATGTAAGTGGTCAAGAGTAGAAAACATTGGTTTTCTAGTGTTTCTGGCGACCCTGCTAGAGATGATGAAATTCAAAAATGAGCGAGGCAGGCTTCTGCTGCACAAACACCGTTAACAAGCTAAGCACGACCTCACCGCACTGCGAGGTGCGGAAGGAAGGAACGTAGATGCACATCTGGGAAACACACAGTTTCCCCACCAAAACAAGGTATAAAAGTCTGCCGTCTGAATACCCTCTAGCTTTGTGAGAACTATTAAGTATCAGAAAAGCCTCATCCAAATAGTCTCTAAAGTGGTATGCAAGGGAAGGGTGGGTCAGATGTGTAACACACATGAGCTGTGTAGATAAGGAGATCAACACATGAAAAGAGTAAAAGTTGAAGAGCTACTTAGCACACAGAATAAACTTCAATTTATGTGATGGATTTGGGACAATTCTAGTGTGTTACTACTGAGTCATTGTTC
>NW_008453330.1:0-596 GCF_000622305.1 Nannospalax galili
ATTTTTATTTTATGTGTATGAGTATATTGCCTGCATGTGTGTAAGTGCATAGGTGTCATGCAAAGCCTGCAGAGGCCAGGAAAGAGTGTCAGATTCCTCTAGAACTAGAGTTACTGACAGTTGTAAGCTGCCATATGGGTGCTAGGAATTGAACTCATGTCCTCTGGAAGAACAGCAAGTGTTCTTAACCACTGTGCCATCTCTCCAGCCCCTGGAGGTATTGTAGTTTTAGAACATGGCCTCAGATTCATTGAGGAGACTTCTATCAAGAATGAATCTGAGTCAATAAGGTTATTAGCTATGAAATATGAACACGGAAATCCTCTTAAAGCTGCCCTCTGACTGACACCAACAGAGAGGGATGGGAGAGCTGGGTTGTTTTCCGGGCTCAGGAAGCTGGTGGCATTTATACTCTGTGTCTTTGGCTTGAACCCAGCTGCCATACTGTGAGGATGCCCACTAGCCCACATGAGCTATGCATAAAAGAGGCCTTGTGACAACCCAGGTCAGTATCAGCAGACATGGGAATGAAAATACTTCCTGAAGATTCTAACCCTCCTATTCAAATTCCTGGCTCCCATAACTTGATGAGCATA
>NW_008453331.1:0-596 GCF_000622305.1 Nannospalax galili
CAACCCCCCCCAACTTCATGTCCTCTATTTTTTAAGGCCTATCTAGTCTAATTTGTGTTCCTCAAACACTGTTAGGTATGGGTCCATCCCTTGGAGTCTGGTGAACCTACCCCAGGTATCATACCACACTCTTAAAGAAAACTGATTTTCCCTCTCCCAGAAGCTATCAATTACGAACAGTGCCTCAGCTAAGACTAGAGTCTTCCCTACCTCCTCCATGCCTGGTTTTGTCCGGCTTGGGCTTGCACAGATCTTATGCATGTTGTCACAAGTGCTGTGAGTTCATTTGTGTAACTATCTTCTGGTGTCCAGACTACACAGTGTTCTTGTATTCACCTACCACCTCTAGCTCTTACAATCTTCTGCCTCCTCTTCTGCAATGATCTCTGAGCCTTGGGAAGAGAGGGTAGGGCGTCCCATTTAGGGCCAAAATTCCAGTCTCTTATCTGCATGTTGACCAGCTGTGGGTCTCTGTGTTAACTGCCGTCTGCTGCAAGAAGCTTCTCTGGTAAGTGTTGAGAGATACACTAATCTATGGATATAAGAGTAAGACATTAGAAGTCAGTTTAATGCTATGTCCATTTAGCAGAATAAGG
>NW_008453332.1:0-596 GCF_000622305.1 Nannospalax galili
TGAAGCACAGGCCATGGAGGAATGCTGCTTACTGGCTTGCTCCGCTGGCCCATGCTCAGCCTGTTTTCTTATATAATACAGGACAACCTGCCCAGGAATGACACTATGCACAGTGGCCTGGGCTCTCCCACATCACTCAACAATCAAGAAAATGCCTCACAAACATGGCCACAGACCATTCCAGTATAGGAAATTCCCCAATTAAGGCTCTCTCAACCCACGTATGTCAAGTTGACAACTAAAACTATTCAGCACACCATGTACAAAAATCACTTAAAGTGGATCAAAAACCTTAACTTAAAATTGAAAATTTTATATGTTTAGGGATATATGTTCAGGATATATATGAATTTTATCAATGAAATCCCAAAAGCACAGGAAATAGACCAAGAACTGATCAATAAAACTACACCACATTAAAAAGCTTTCTCACAGAAAAAGCACAAAAACAAAACAAAAAGATCAAAAGAGTGAATACATAGCTCACAGAATGGGAGAAAGTCCTTGGCAGCATATTTCAGATAAAGGATTAATAGCCGGCATATATAAAGAACAGCAAAAATTAAGTGCCACTCCCCAAACTCCTAATCAGTAGA
>NW_008453333.1:0-596 GCF_000622305.1 Nannospalax galili
GTGTTTTGGTCTTCTAGTGTTTGGAACTGTAAGAGAATAATTTTAGATTGTATTAAGCCACCAAATTTGGGGAAAATTTTGTAAATCCCTTGAAAATTAACATAGTTGCCTCCCCCAAGAAGAATGCCCTGTTTACTTTGTGTCTGTCCAATGTGAGATTTCACTGATGTTGTTTTATGTTTGCCTTAACTAAAATGATTATGAGCTAAAACTTAAAGTCTTTAATTGTCCAGGAATTTCAAACTCATAGCACTCCACAAAAATGAGAAAGTATGCTCCAAGACTCACAATGAGAGTTAGATTTTATGTTTCTTTGCTTGACTTTATGTGCCAAGTAAGGCACCACTATATTTAAACAATATTTACTGTTTATGAGGTAGGAATATGTTTCTGCAAATACATTCGTGTTTGGTGTACATGTAGTTATAATGAAATAAAATATTTATGTTGTCTATTTTGTTTTTGCATTGAGACTCTGAATGCTGAGGCATTTTCACACTAATTCAATTTCTAGTGATATTTTAATTCTAGTTTTTGATACTGCCTTCTTTTCCTTTTATTAATCATTGAACTGTAGCCATTGGTAATTTGTAATT
>NW_008453334.1:0-596 GCF_000622305.1 Nannospalax galili
AATATATATAAATAAATATATATATATAAAATCTAGACATTAGCCATCATAGAAATGGGCAGAACAGAAAATAATGGCACATTCAGCTGGAGAAGTACATGATAAAGCAGGCCGGTGAAACAATGATGGACTGTTCAATGCAGTGTTGAACAGCTGACTAGCCACTCGAGGGAGGCTCATAAAGGCAGGTGCCTCATAACACATATGAAATAACTTGCAGCAGGAACGAATATCCAGGAAAAATGAAAATATCACAGGAGAATATAGGCAATGTATGTTCACATCTAAAGTAGAAGAGGCAGGCCCTCCAATATAGGACACAAAATCCATTATTTTTTCATTTAAAAATTGACAGATTTGAATATATGAAGAGCTGATGGTAACTTATAAGCAAAGCACAGATAGGCATTACAATGAAATAAAAATAATCAGAAGAGAGTGCCCCAGATGAATTCAGAATGTGACAATTAAAAAAAACCAAAAACAGAAGCTGCAAAAATAATACCAGCCAAACATTGGTCATATACATTTTGCACCCAGATCTTATCATGTCTTTCCTGCCTGTATCACCAACTAATTCCTACATACAGCTGGGA
>NW_008453335.1:0-596 GCF_000622305.1 Nannospalax galili
TGCAAATTTCATGGGCTTTAGATGCTAGCATAAGATGCGGCAGAACCACTGCGCTGTACCTGAAATTTGCATTACCAGCTGACCATCTTCACACCAGCATCCGGTCTCTTGGCTTCCCTCCCTGGTGGCTTTTTCCAGTGCCACTGAAGCTATTTCATCTTACAAGTAGGATAACTCCAAACTATCCTGGGTTTACTTATTTTTCAGGATGAAGGACTAGAGAACATACTGTATATCACAGGATGTTTAGCAGCTCCAGCATCTACCCCCAGGGTACAATAGTGCAACCCCGAGCTATGATCAGTAAAACTGCTCCATAGTCTTCTACATTGCTCCTCATTGTGGGGGGAGATTTACTCCCAGTTGAAAATTTTAAGGAACCAGGATTGGCCAAATTCTTAAAATTTTAGAATCAAAATGTAATTTTCAACAATACTATGGTTGTTATTGTTATTACATTTACCTGAACAAGTTGAGTTTCTGGAAAACATCAATAATAAATGTATATATATCAAAGTTTAAAAATTAGAATTATGGCCGGCCAAGGTGGCACACGCCTTTAATCCCAGCACTTGGGAGGCAGAAGCAGGTGGATC
>NW_008453336.1:0-594 GCF_000622305.1 Nannospalax galili
AGCCAGAACACCAACCCCTGTCATTCTGGATCCCAAATTCTGCACCAAGATTTTACAGATCGCACACTGGAGTTTTTGATGGAGCACCTGATAAAGTGCTGTGTGACTGATAGTTTGGGCTGCCTTTGTCCAAGGGAACAGACTTGTTTAATTGGGGCTTGTAAGGACAGTGACTAATTACTCCTCAGCCTACCTATGGGAACAGAGAGGCAAAATAGGCAGGTTTTCTCTGAGGACAGTGCAAGTAGGTGGTGATTTGACCAAATCTCTGTGGTAGGGAGGCTTGTTGGCCTATTTAACTACTTTGTTACTTGGTAACAGAAGGTCCTGCCATTGAGGAAAGACATTATCTCTGAGTAATTTTCTTGGCAGTTTTTCCTTTATATAAACAGATTTCTAGTAATATCTCCTAACCAAAAAAAGGAAAAAGGGACCATTTATACTTGGAATTTATGAAAAAGTGGGGTTGAATTTTAAGTCAATGACAATTTATTTTATTTCATTTTATTTTATTTTATTTTTGTCTTTTTGAGACAAGGTCTTCCTGCAGCCCCAGCTTTCCTGGAACTCACTATGTAGACCAGGCTGGCCTTG
>NW_008453337.1:0-596 GCF_000622305.1 Nannospalax galili
AGAAGTGAAACTTCTATCAATCTCCTCCATCCATGCTGGGATTTTGTATGGTTTAAGTTTGAGCAAGTATTGTGCATCCTGACATAATTGCTATGAGTTCATATGTCCAACCACCTTGCTGTTTGGAAAACAGTTTTCTAGTCATCATCAACCACCTCTGGCTCTTACCATCTTTCCACCCTGTCTTCCTCAAAGACCACTTAGCTTTGTGAGAGGGGCTGTGATACAGGCTTCCCATTTAGGCTGAGTAGACCCCAGTCTCTTATTTTCTGTATATTGACTAGTTTTGGGTCTCTGTGTTGGTTGTCTTTTGCTACAAGAAGAAGCTTTTCTGATGAGGATTGAGAAATGCACTAAGTAGTTTTTAAAAGGAATAAGTCATTAGGAATCTTTTAAAAACTGTGTCCATTTAGGAGAATATTAGTAGTAGGTTCTCCCCTAGGGACTATGACTTATCTAGCCATAGGTTCTTGGCCCTGATAATGGTGCCATTATGGGTTCCACTTCATCTCCTGGAGTGGGCCTTAAATCCAATCAGGGAGTGACTTATTGTTCCTGTAATAGCCATGCCACTATTGCAGCAGTGGCCATATCTT
>NW_008453338.1:0-596 GCF_000622305.1 Nannospalax galili
CACCCCTGCCCAGACCCAGGAGCAGGCATGAGGTGTGGGGCCATTGGGAGGACCAAAGTGCGCCCCGGCTTCACCGTGCACGTGTAAGCGGTTTCCACTGATCCGCTCAGTGGTGGATTTTATCACGGCATCTGCAGCCTGGCATCTCAGAGAAAACCTGCTTCATTTCTTTTAGTAGCAGGACTGACCCATCCGAGGAGAGAAGCGCGTCTTTTCTGCCCAACCTGATGTGCGCATTTAGGATGGTCTAGGGCGCACCGCCAAGAGGGCAAGTTCCCAGCTGACACCCCGGTGTGCCCGGGTTTTTATGCACACGCCGGTCTCTGCTACGGATATCTGAAGCTGCTCAGGGTGGAGACCATCTGTCGTTCACCTTGGTGTTCGTGCAGGTGTCACGGTGCCCAGGAAGTAGCTGCCGGCCAAGGAACGGGGAAAAAGGAGACAGGAGGCCCCGCACCGTGGCTCTTGTGCAAAGGCAGACGTGTGAGCCTCACAGCGGGTGACGGGACCCGCTACCCCAGGCCTGACACAGCGGGTCACAGACGTGTAGGTTTTAGGAGAATGGTGGGCAGAGACGCGGCCCTTCCAGGAGGGTC
>NW_008453339.1:0-596 GCF_000622305.1 Nannospalax galili
CATGTAGCCCAGGCTGGTCTTGAACTTACTGTGTAGCTAAGGATGATCATGAACTTCCAATATTTCTACCTCTTCCTCTGCAGTGTTGGGATTATAGGCATGTGCTACCATGGCAGCTTTTATTTATATATTTATTTTTAATTTGTTTGCTTCCTTTTAAGACATCGTCTTGTTATATAACCAGGATGTTCTCAAACTAGCTCTGTATCCCAGACTGGCTTTGAAATTGTGGCCAGCATAGTGCCTTACCCTCTTGAGATCTTGAGAGCTGGAATAGAATTATACCATCTTGCCCCTGACTAGCATTTGTTTTGTTAGTTTTGTTTTTTTAGAGTCATGGTTTCATTATGTAGCCTTGAAACTTGGAACTCCCTAGTTAGACCAGGTTGGCCTCAAACTTCTGTGACCTTTGTGTCTTTGCCTCCTGAATGTTGGGATTAAATTCACGACATCTGGCTCAAAGACTCATCTTATTAGAAGTTTTTTCCCCTTACTTCCATTGCAAGTCTAAGAAGAAATTTTTTTGTTTAAGTTTTTGAAGTTTTGTTGGGAGCTATTAGTATAAGCACAGCCATTAATGTACATTGAGCTGTGGC
>NW_008453340.1:0-596 GCF_000622305.1 Nannospalax galili
AGGGTTGTTGGCTCACCTCCTGATCTGTGTGATCTCATCTCTACCAGGAGTTTAGTAACACCTTCTTGCAGGGAAGACAGAAGATGGGGGGCACATCAGGCACCAGAGCCCAGATGCCCTTCACTAACCCTGGGCTTGGCTTTGGATTTGGATTCCATCCTTAGCTTGTCTCCTGGCTCTGGGCTGTAGCTCTCTTATCTAGAAAGGAGACATGGCATTTTGGATGAACTGTTATGCGCATACGTGCAAAGCCTTTGGAGCACAAGGGCTCCTCAAATAGACATCCAACTCTCATCCTTTCTTTTGATCAGACCTGAGTTCAGATTCTGGCACTTTCTAGCTGTTGACCTAGCTGGATGCATTGCCCTTTATGAACTTCAGTTTCCTTCTCTGCAGTCTGGATAGCATTCTTTCCACCAGAGACTCTATTATGGGAGCATGCTGTTTATGGTAGTGCAGTCCCTGGCCCACAGTTGGTGCATAGTAAATATGTGTGGGTTGGAACTCCACTCACACCTCCTCTACTGGCTTTGGCACCAAAACAGTTTTAACTCCACGTCCATCACCCATTAGAAACACCATCTGGTGCAAATCCA
>NW_008453341.1:0-596 GCF_000622305.1 Nannospalax galili
CACTGTGGGCACAACACTTACACAAGTATCTCTCCCTCCGGATCAAGGCATGTACCTCAGGACTGACATTTGAGAATGAGTCCCTCCCTACATTTCCACAACTGCATCCAGAGCTTTAACACATTAAAAGCATTTTATGAGGTTATTAGTGTTTGATGGTGGTTCAGTGCTGACTTATTGGAATCTTCCCATTCCACACAGTTTAGAATCCACATTTTGGAACTTGAATGGATGAGAGCCTTGCTGTGATTTCCCACTTGATGTGGGAGCGTTGGTGAAGCACAAAGTTCTTTTTCAGCATATCTGGCCTCAAATAATACAGCTTCATCTCTGTGGTCAGCTTTGCATTGTGGGCCCCACTCGTTAGAATGAACCCCTTCCTTTGCCATTCCTGAGGACCCTGCATAGGAGCCATTTTCAGAACTTCCCATGGGAAAGAGGGGTGTGTGTCACTTGCAGGGAGAAAGTAGGAATTGAGAGTGAACTATAGAAGCTCTACTTGGGATACAGTGACCCTAGATGCCATGGTTCAGACAGTATGGTGAATGTTTCAACAAACAGTGGAACACTTTTGACAATGAGCTCCTTGCCCTCTC